>NC_092091.1:71441729-71576729 GCF_045679555.1 Salvelinus alpinus
AAAACAGGTCAGGAACGTGACAGAACCCCCCCCCTTAAGGTGCGAACTCCGAGCGCACCAGCACAAAGTCTAGGGGAGGGTCTGGGTGGGCGTCTGTCCACGGTGGTGGCTCCCGCGGTGGACGAGGACACCACTCCACCACTGTCTTTGTCCCCCTCCTTAGCGTCCTTCGAGTGGCGACCCTCGCCCACGACCTTGGCCTAAGAATCCTCCCCAAGGCCCCCACATGATTTAGGAGGTAGCTCAGAACAGAGAGGTAGCTCAGAACAGAGAGGTAGCTCAAGACAGAGAGGTAGCTCAGGACAGAGAGGTAGCTCAGGACAGAGAGGTAGCTCAGGACAGAGGGGCAACTCCGGACAAATGGCAGCTCCGGACTGAGTGGCAGCTCCGGACTGAGTGGCAGCTCCGGACTGAGTGGCAGCTCCGGACTGAGTGGCAGCTCCGGACTGAGTGGCAGCTCCGGACTGAGTGGCAGCTCCGGACTGAGTGGCAGCTCCGGACTGAGTGGCAGCTCATGACTGAGTGGCAGCTCATGACTGTAGGGCAGCTCATGACTGTAGGGCAGCTCATGACTGTAGGGCAGCTCATGACTGTAGGGCAGCTCATGACTGTAGGGCTCTGGACGCTCATGGCAGGCTGACGGCTCTGGACGCTCATGGCAGGCTGACGGCTCTGGACGCTCATGGCAGGCTGACGGCTCTGGACGCTCATGGCAGGCTGACGGCTCTGGACGCTCATGGCTCGCTGGCGGTTCTGGACGCTCATGGCTCACTGGCGGCTCTGGCAGATCCTGTCTGCTTAGCGGCTCTGGCAGATCCTGTCTGGTTAGCGGCTCTGGCAGATCCTGTCTGTTTGGCGGCTCTGGCAGATCCTGTCTGGTTGGCGGCTCTGGCAGATCCTGTCTGGTTGGCGGCTCTGGCAGATCCTGTCTGACGAATGGCTCTAGCGGCTCCTGACTGACTATCGGCTCTGACGGCTCGGGACAGACGGGCGGCTCTAATGGCTCGGGACAGACGGATGGCTCAGACGGCGCTGGGGAGACGGATGGCTCAGACGGCGCTGGGGAGACGGATGGCTCAGACGGCGCTGGGGAGACGGATGGCTCAGGCGGCGCTGGGGAGACGGATGGCTCCGATGGCGCTTGGCAGACGGCCAGCTCAGACGGCGTAGGGCAGACGGGCAGTTCAGGCGGCGTTAGGCAGACGGGCAGTTCAGGCGCCGCTGGGCAGACGGGCAGTTCAGGCACCGCTGGGCAGACGGCAGACTCTGGCCGGCTGAGACGCACTATAGGCCTGATGCGTGGTGCCGGAACTGGAGGTACCGGGCTGAGGGCACGCACCTCAGGGCGAGTGCGGGGAGGAGGAACAGGGCTCTGGAGATGCACTGGAAGCCTGGTGCGTGGTGTAGGGACTGGTGGTACTGGGCTGGGGCGGGAAGGTGGCGCCGGAAATACCGGACCGTGAAGGAGGACACGCGCTCTTGAGCACCGAGCCTCTCCAACCCTACCAGGTTGAATGGTCCCCGTAGCCCTGCCAGTGCGGCGAGGTGGAATAGCCCGCACTGGGCTATGCAGGCGAACCGGGGACACCACCTGTAAGGCTGGTGCCATGTACGCCGGCCCGAGGAGACGTACTGGAGGCCAGATACGTAGGGCCGGCTTCATGGCACTCGGCTCGATGCCCAACCTAGCCCTCCCAGTGCGGCAAGGTGGAATAGCCCGCACTGGGCTAAGCACGCGTACTGGGGACACCGTGCGCTCCACCGCATAACACGGTGTCTGACCAGTACGACGCCCTCTCACTCCACGGTAAGCCCGGGGAGTTGGCTCAGGTATCCAACCCGGCTTCGCCACACTCCCCTTTATCCCCCCCCCCAATAAATTTTTGGGTGAGCCTCTCGGGCTTCCAGCCTCTCGTACGTGCTGCCTCCTCAATCCACCGCTCCTGGGCTGTGGCTGCCTCCTTCTCCTCCCGAGAGCGGCGATTCTCACCAACCTTAGCCCAGGGTCCTTCTCCGTTGAATATTTGCTCCCAACTCCATTCCTCTTCTCTCCATTGCTTTGGTTCTTGCCGTCCTTCTCCAATCCGCTTGGTCCTGGTTTGGTGGGTGATTCTGTAACGGCTGTCAATGTCGTTCTCCTCCTCAGACGAGGAGGAGCATGGATCGGACCAAAATGCGGATTGGTAAGTATTCATGATTTAATGGCAAACCAGCAAACACTACAAATTAACAAAACAACAAACGTGACTAACCTGAAAACAGTCCTGTGTGGCCCAAACGCTGACACAGGAACAAACACCCACAAAACACCAGTGAAACCCTGGCTGCCTTAGTATGACTCTCAATCAGAGACAACGATACACACCTGTCTCTGATTGAGAATCATACCAGGCCGAACACAACATCCCAACATAGAAAAACAAACATAGACAACCCACCCAACTCACGCCCTGACCAACTAAAATGAATACAAAACAAAGGAAAACAGGTCAGGAACGTGACAAAAACAATAAACGACACGTGAAATAACCAACCGAAACAGTTCCGTGTGGAACACACAGACACAGAAAATAAACACCCCAGGTGGAAAAAGGCTACCTGAGTATGATTCTCAATCAGACACAACTAACGACACCTGCCTCTGATTGAGAACCATACCAGGCCAAACGTAAAACACAACATAGAAGAACGAACATAGACAACCCACCCAACTCACGCCCTGACCATACTAAAACAAAGAAATAACAAAAGAACAAGGGTCAGAACGTGACAGAGGCAGAGAGCGAGGCAGAGAGCGAGGCAGAGAGCGAGGCAGAGAGCGAGGCAGAGAGCGAGGCAGGGAGCGAGACAGGGAGCGAGACAGGGAGCGAGGCAGAGAGCGAGGCAGAGAGCGAGGCAGAGAGCGAGGCAGAGAGCGAGACAGGGAGCGAGGCAGAGAGAGACAGAGAGCGAGACAGAGAGCGAGAGAGACATGGTTCTTCTCTCTCGTACACCTTTCCAGTAACTCCATCTTTAGGACGAGGAACGAAGGAAGACAGGAGCGAAAGAGAGAGGATGTCTAGGAGACATCCACATTGTGTGGCACGTCACTACCATCCCAACACTCACAGAAGCACATGATGAATATGACAGCAACCCCTAGGACACAAGCGTGAGGGAAACATCTATTCACATGGAAAACACATTTGTTTCCACGCTGTCGTCCTCATTCTGTCCCAACTGCCTCTGTTCATTCACTACACCCCTACAACCATTTCACCGCGTGCCTCTTAGAAAAACAATGTTGTAATTGATCGCAGCCAGGACAGAAAGCAAACAGAGAGAGTTTGAATGGAGGGAAGAAAACACATTGTCATTACGAGCACATAAGCCTCATGCCTGAGTGCACTCTCAGCAGCAATGCTATAGGAGCTTCCCTGACAGGCTAATTCAATGTTAACCGGGAAATAAATGTTAGCGCGAATCACAACGACGTTATTGAGGATGGCAAGGAGAGCCGAGTAAAGGAATCTCTAGTGTGTTCATCACAGAGCAGTGGTTCCCTGTGTCATTGATACACTCCCTAGTCTCGTTAGCATGCACTAACAGAGTAAACTGAACTGATGGGCCGCCATCCACACACCCACCCCTACTCTGTTAAGCCTGCAATTACCATACATGTAGGTTGGCATATAGCTGTACACACACAGACACACATACAGTACACACCAGTGGAGGCTGCTGAGGGGAGGAGGGCTCATGATAAAGGCTGGAGTGGAGTGAATGGGATGGTGTTTCATGTGGTTGATGCCGTTCCATTCACTCCATTCCAGACGTTATGAGCTGTCCTCCCCTCAGCAGCCTCCGTGTTTCTGCTTTTAATTACCCACATTTTGGCAGGCTATTTGTTAGTCAGCTTGTCTATAATTAGATATAATGACAAAAGAGAAGCTCTGTTTTCTTGAGAAGACTAAATTAACTCTTGCTCACCAGAATAACGTAATAAATCGATATGATGAATGCTTCAATGTAGTTGACATCGGTAAAGGTCTCTGTCATCTCCACTTATCCACGCCCCCCCCCCCCCCCAATAAAATGGGTTGTCTGTGCAGAATGTCCAGATGACATCAGTTGGAGCGGTTGTAAGGAAATAAAAGCTGAGGACATGTTTCTGATAAGATTTCAGTTGGGCTTGGATGCATCGCCTATTTTATGTGGTTTCAGTCATGATAAAGATAGCACCTCTACAGACCGCTCTACAGACTGCATGCACATTCTCTCAAGATGTTGAAATAAATCAATCATATTTCTCCTGTTCCAGACTCAGAATTTAGCCTACATTTGGTGTATCATTTTACTGCAAGAAATGCTTCAAGGTGCAGGCTCTAACATTAAAGCTATGTGAAAGATTATAGACCTACAGTCATGTCTCCATATTTCAATGTCCAGTTAACCCATCTGAACAGTAGGCAACAGTACCCTTGACGTGTCACAGACCTATTCCCTGTCTTATGACTGTCATTTTGTATAAATGTGTACAGTGCCTCACAATCAGAACAGGGCAGCACGGCTGGCCCTTGGATGTACACAGAGAGCTAACATTAATAATATGCATGTCAATCTCTTCTGGCTCAAAGTGGAGGAGAGATTGACTTCATCACTACTTGTAAACTCAGCAAAAAATAAACATCCCTTGTTCAGGACCCTGTCTTTCAAAGATAATTTGAAAAAATCCAAATAACTTCACAGATCTTCATTGTAAAGGGTTTAAACACTGTTTCCCATGCTTGCTCAATGAACCATAAACAATTAATGAACATGCACCTGTGGAACGGTCGTTAAGACACTAACAGCTTACAGACGGTGGGCAATTAAGGTCACAGTTATGAAAACTTAAGAGGTCTTTCTACTGACTCTGAAAAACACCAAAAGAAAGATGCCCAGGGTCCCTGCTCATCTGTGTGAATGTGCCTTAGGCATGCTGCAAGGAGGCATGAGGACTGCAGATGTGGATAGGGGAATACATTGCCATGTTCGTACTGTGAGACACCTGAGACAGTGCTACAGGGAGACTGGACGGACAGCTGATCGTCCTCGCAGTGCCAGACCATGTGTAACAACACCTGCACAGGATCGGTACATCCGAACATCACACCTGCGGGACAGGTACAGGATGGCAACAACAACTGCCCGAGTTACACCAGGAATGCACAATCCCTCCATCAGTGCTCATACTGTCCGCAATAGGCTGAGAGAGTCTGGACTGAGGGCTTGTAGGCCTGTTGTAAGTCAGGTCCTCACCAGACATCACCGGCAACAATGTCACCTATGGGCACAAACCCACCGTCGCTGGACCAGACAGGACTGGCAAAAAGTGCTCTTCACTGACGAGTTGCGGTTTTGTCTGACCAGGGGTGATGGTCGGATTTACGTTTGTCGTAGAAGGAATGAGCGTTACACCGAGGCCTGTACTCTGGAGCGGGATCGATTTGGAGGTGGAGGGTCCGTCATGGTCTGGGGTGGTGTGTTACAGCATCATCGGACTAGGCTTGTTGTCATTGCAGGCAATCTCAGTGCTGTGTGTTACAGGGAAGACATCCTCCTCCCTCATGTGGTACCCTTCCTGCAGGCTCATCCTGACATGACCCTCCAGCATGACAATGCCACCAGCCATGCTGCTCAATCTGTGCGTGATTTCCTGCAAGACAGGAATGTCAGTGTTCTGCCATGGCCAGCGAAGAGCCCAGATCTCAATCCCCTGTTGGATTGGAGGGTGAGGGCTAGGGCCATTCCCCCCAGAAATGTCTGGGAACTTGCTGGTGCCTTGGTGGAAGAGTGGGGTAACATCTCACAGCAAGAACTGGCAAATCTGGTGCAGTCCATGAGGAGGAGATGCACTGCAGTACTTAATGCAGCTGGTGGCCACACCAGATACTGACTGTTTATTTTGATTGTGACCACCCTTTGTTCAGGGACACATTATTCCATTTCTGTTAGTGACGTGTCTGTGGAACTTGTTCAGTTTATGTCTCAGTTGTTGAATCTTGTTATGTTCATACTAATATTTACACATGTTAAGTTTGCTGAAAATAAACGCAGTTGACAGTGAGAGAACGTTTCTTTTTTTGCTGAGTTTATTTGTGAACGGTATTGACATGTTGAATGCACCCAGCTGTCTGTTTAAACTACTGGCACACAGCTCAGACACCCATGCATACCCCACAAGACATGCCACCAGAGGTCTCTTCATACTCCCCAAGTCCAGAACAGACTATTTGAGGCGCACAGTACTACATAGAGCCATGACTACATGGAACTCTATTCCACATCAGGTAACATCATGCACCTTATGGAACAGCGGGGACTGTGAAGCAACACAAACACAGGCACACACCATTACATACCCAAACTATACACACGTACACATGGATTTTGTGTTGTAGCTATGTGATAGTAGAGTAGGGAACTGAGGGCACACACTTAATGTGTTGTGAAAGCTGTTGTGAATGTATTGTAATGTTTTTTAAATTGTATAACTGCCTTAATTTTGCTGGACCCAGGAAGAGTAGCTGCTGCATTGGCAACAGCTAATGGGATATTCTTAATAAATACAAATACAAATGATGGCACATAATGTGGCTGCCAGCATCCTGTTTTACCACCAAATCTTTCCCGAAAATTACTTTTCTGGTCCTCCCTTCTCTTTATTTTCAACTCTCCATTTCACTGTTTTTCTCTTATTGAATTAAACTCTGCCCGTTAGCATGTATGGTGCCCGTAGGTCTACGGTTAGGCCCTAAAGCTTAGGCTCATGTACTGATGACAGATAGCCTTCAAAACAATGACTAGAATAACCTCCATATACCCTATAGATAGAAATTGCACAAGAACGATACATTTATGGATATATGGCATTGTTTTCTCTTTATGTAACCCGCCTGCCACCCACCCTTCAATATTTCATGACCCTAAACCCACCCGCACATATAACCACAGGCACTGAGTCAACCCGCGCATCATTAACACAAGCACACTTGATTAGATCATTTTCTGAACAGTCAGATGACAGACGCTCAGATCCCACCCACCCCAAGAGGAGAGATGAAGAAAGGAAGGAGAGGAGAGGAGAGGACTGAGTTCGGAAAAACCCTGATCTATCTTCACAAACAATGTTGAATTTGTCAGTGAATGATGCAGGTTGAAAATGTACAGGAAAAGTACAAAATACTAGAGGTTACAATTATAAAACTAGAGAAATGTCAAATATATAGTTTTAAACCTGCTTCTAACCTTCAAGTTTCAAGTGCCAAGCCTTGCTTTACTGCCGCCTTAACACAAGTAGTTACAAGCCTGTTTTAAATGACAAGTTAATGAGGGGGTTCATATGTGTTGTCCATCTCACCCTCCTAAACAGTTTGGGGTACATTTTCTAGAAAAGTTGTACATTCTGACCCAGTTTGTATACTAGAGACCAGCCTAGAAGTACTGTAGCCCTTCATCATTACACAGAAGAGTCATTGAAGGAAGGCGTCTTCTGTAGGGGGGGGAGTTTTGTTAGGAGCCCCGGCATTCGGTCTGAACCTTAACAAGCATCTCCTGCGGTACGGTTTTGGAAGCATAAGGACCACATCAGCGATGAAAAAAAACATGTTAAATTGATACACACCTTTATAGGGTTAATGTTCCCACACTGCCATATCTCCATGTCACAGTGCTTGTTTGCGGAAGACAGAGGCGACCACCTGTACCTATTGGCTATCTAGCGTGCTCTGAACACCTGTGTGGAAGCGTAACTGGGGAGGAAGTGTAGCTGGTCAACTGGAGGCATTCACAGCCAGCGAGGAAGAGGCGAAGCGAGAGGGCTAACTCTGGCCAAAATCTGTCCACGTTAAGCAGATCGTTAATATTAAGCAGGTGAGGAGTTTTTATATGGGGGGCAATGAGTGTCGAATTTAGTGAGGACAAAATGTATTGTTATTTTCATACGTGAGGTTGATTTGATCAAATGGTGTACTGATATAAGTGTGATGCACGTGACAACCCGGTAACTTTGAGAGAACAACTCCATAAAGGAGTTGTCCCTGTTTGAAATTCGAGATGGTCTATGCGTATTTATGAGGCTAGCATTGCACCTCACTCTCCATTGAATGCAGGCAGTTGACGTCAACACCCCTCATAGAATATTTTTTAAAAGCATTTGAATAATGAGATGTATCTACCAATCCAAAGAGAGGAATAGGCGGGAGCTTGATAGCTCACTGTTCTGCTCTGTGGACATGAAATCCCAATGTTAGGGACACAAGCATCTCGTCATTATATCCAGTATCTCTGACACAGTGTATTGACCTGTGCAAACCTCCTACAGTAAGTGTATAAAAAAAAAAATTTAAGATAATTTTTTGCTGATATGAAAGATAATAGTATTTTTCAGTAACATTTGTGACGGCCTTCTTCTGTTACACACAGGTGTTCGGAGACAGATATAGCAATTAGCACAGGCGGTCCCTCTGTTTCCTGTCTGTCTTCCGTAAAAACGAGCTGTAACATGAGGAAATGGCCACGTGGGAACAGTAACCCTAAGCCTATTTAGCGTCTATAAACAGACTAGGCGCAGGTACTGTATGAGTTGTATGCAGGGAAGGGGTTGTTTGCATACAGCAGGACCTACTGTGGTTGTATCTATGAAGGGTGCTTTCCTATAGTTTCTGTCAGTGTTATTTCTCCTTAATTGGAATCCTCCTGAATGTCTCTTTGATAAAGGACCAATACAGTAATGATTATATTGTTGAACCAACTGGAAGCCCATCCATCTATATATAGTGTTATGGCTTTTAAGGGAAGCACAATGTTTCACTGAAACAGTTTTGTTTGTTGGCAGAATAAGTAGAGATATATATTTTTAAACAATTGTGTGTATCTTTGCCCTTGACCAGGGATTGTGCCACACAATTACAATTGTCTTTAGATTCATCTATTTTTGGTTTGGTTTCATTTCTGCACTGGATTACGGTGGCCATGGCGACAAAATAAACTACTGCAATTTATACTGAGTGTACAAAACATGATGAACACCTGCTCTTTCTATGACAGACTGACCAGAACAATCCAGGTGAAAGCTATGATCCCTTATTGATGTCACTTGTTAAATCCACTTCAATCAGTATAGATGAAGGGGTGGAAACAGGTTAAAAAATAATTTTTAAGCCTTGAGACAATTGAGACCTGGATTGTGTGTGTGCCATTCTAAAGGTGAATGGGCAAGACAAAAGGGCCTTTGAACGATGCCAGGCACACTGGTTTTTGCTAAGAACTGCAACGCTGCTGGGTTTTTCACCCTCAACAGTTTCCCGTGTGTATCAAGAATGGTCCACCACCCAAAGGACATCCAGCCAATTTGACACAACTGTGGGAAGCATTGGAGTCAACATGGGCCAGCATATCTGTGGAACACTTTTGACAACTTAGAGTCCGAATTGACGAGTTGAGGCTGTTCTAACTCAATATTAGGAAAATGTTCTTAATGTTTTGTACATTCAGTGTATGTATGCATAAGACTTTTCATTCATAAAAAAAAACACTCTGTATAAATGATTTTGATAAAATAATGTATTAATATTTTTTTGAATGTGTTTTTAATAAATGTATCTGTTCATACAATGTTATACATTATGAAGTAAAATACAAAACTGATCCTAGATCAGCACTCCTACTCTGAGATGGTTCGTGGCCCAGGACCCCGAAGCCAGTTTTTTTTTTAAAGGTTTTATCGTCCCCTCCAATCAGGGACTGATTTAGACCTGGGACACCAGATGGGCACAATTAATTATGAGGTAGAACAGAAAACCAGCAGGCTCTGGACCTTATAGAGTAAGATTTGAATACCGCTGGTTCACATGATAGTTACCGGTGAGCTGTATGTAGTAAGGTGAGTTCAGAGGTGTGGCCTGAATGATCTGATCGCTCCAGAGGTGAGGTGTGTTTGCATTCTGTGTTCCTGCCCAGAGGTATTAGTCTGATCGCTCCAGAGGTGAGGTGTGTTCCTGCCCAGAGGTATTAGTCTGATCGCTCCAGAGGTGAGGTGTGTTCCTGCCCAGAGGTATTAGTCTGATCGCTCCAGAGGTGAGGTGTGTTCCTGCCCAGAGGTATTAGTCTGATCGCTCCAGAGGTGAGGTGTGTTCCTGCCCAGAGGTATTAGTCTGATCGCTCCAGAGGTGAGGTGTGTTCCTGCCCAGAGGTATTAGTCTGATCGCTCCAGAGGTGAGGTGTGTTCCTGCCCAGAGGTATTAGTCTGATCGCTCCAGAGGTGAGGTGTGTTCCTGCCCAGAGGTATTAGTCTGATCGCTCCAGAGGTGAGGTGTGTTCCTGCCCAGAGGTATTAGTCTGATCGCTCCAGAGGTGAGGTGTGTTCCTGCCCAGAGGTATTAGTCTGATCGCTCCAGAGGTGAGGTGTGTTCCTGCCCAGAGGTATTAGTCTGATCGCTCCAGAGGTGAGGTGTGTTCCTGCCCAGAGGTATTAGTCTGATCGCTCCAGAGGTGAGGTGTGTTCCTGCCCAGAGGTATTAGTCTGATCGCTCCAGAGGTGAGGTGTGTTCCTGCCCAGAGGTATTAGTCTGATCTGGCCTCCAGAGGTGAGGTGTGTTCCTGCCCAGAGGTATTAGTCTGATCTGGCCTCCAGGCAATAATAGAAAATGACTCAAGTAAAAGTGAAAGGCACCCATTAAAATACTACTTGAGTAAAAGTATATATTTTGTTTTAAATATTCTTAAGTGTCAAAAGTAAAAAAGTAGACATTTTTTTTAATTCCTTGTATTAAACAAACCAGGGGGTACCATTTCAATGATTTACAGGTAGCAAAGGGTACACTCCAACACTCATAATAATAATAACTCACACATAATGTACAAACTAAGCATTTGTGTTAAGTGAGTCCGACAGATCAGAGGCCGTAGGGATGACCATGGATGTTCTCTTGATGTTCTCTTGATAAGTGTGTGAATTGGACCATTTTCCTGTCCTGCTAAGCATTCAACATGTAACAAGTACTTTTAGGTGTCAGAGAAAATGTATGGAGTAAAAATTGCATTACTTTCTTTAGGAATGTAGTTAAGTAAAAGTTGTCAAAAATATAAATTGTAAAGTAAAGATACCCCCAAAAATGACTTAAGTAGTATTTTTACTTATGTACTTTACACAGCTGTGGGTGACCGACAGAAAGCCTGTCAATCCCAGCATTATTGGTAAGTATGGATCTGACCAGTAGAGGTCACTGACGGACTGCTTTCAATTGCCATGGTGCCACCTAGTGGCCTCTTAATATACTCTTGGATGTTTCCTGGAATCTCAACGTCAATCACATGAAGAGAAGGTTGTGAAGTGTGAATGAGCTGGTGGCTCAGGCTCTGGCCTGTTAAGTGTGTGATTGTAGGTTTGATTCCAGGCAGAGCATGTGGTTGCATAAGACTTTTGTGGTTGCATAAGTCTGCTGATGGGGTTTAATGCCTGGGGTTTCCCCTCCTGTGAACAGCACTGGTTATGTAGGGAAACCTCTGGAAAAAGTAGACCCTTAGTTTCTAAATAGTGCCTTTTGTCTATTTAAAACATAAGGGTCTACTTCTCCTGCAGGTGTTTCCCTCCATAACCACTGCTGCTTACTGTTCTGGAACCACAGCCTTAAATACACTGTGGCAGAGTCCTCAGTGGTGAGGTACCTGTCTTCCAGAGCACTGCTGCTTACTGTTCTGGAACCACAGCCTTGACTTACACTGTGGCAGAGTCCTCAGTGGTGAGGTACCTGTCTTCCAGAGCACTGGGTTCAAACCTACAGTCCTGTGCTAATGGGGTGAGATCCACAACCCCAGACTCCTTCACATAGGTTACACTTTTCTTCATTTTGACATCGATGTTCAGCTGCTAAAGGACAAGGTATGGGATTTGATCCCATAATTTATTTCAAAAGCATTTACTCCACAGAGCTACCAATACCTCCCCATTCATCCACAGAGCTACCAAAACATCCACATTCATTGCAATTTTGTTTTTAACATTGATGGAAGTGTCCACTAAAGTGTAATAGATGGGATTTGAACTCTTAAAGTCATAGATGGAAGGCAAAGACTCAGGCCATGAGCCACCAAGACCAACACATGTATTAACCTTCTCTTCTTCATTTTGGCATAAACATTTGTGGAAATAACCAGTAAAGCAGAAGAGATGGGATATGAACCAAAAACCTCTTAGAAGAGCAGCAGGGATTTAATCCCAACGCCCTTTTCAAATCTGCATGTGTATTTGACAGTGACATTTCAAAATTGCAGAACACAAACAAAAGCACACAATGTTTCTTTCATCTCAGGGAAGGGTAAGTAGTTGAATTTTGAATCATCAAAATTACAGAACTCAGATTTTATCTGAGCCACAAACGTATCTAACATTTCAATGTTCTCTTTACGTTTTTATAATTGTGAAAAATATCTAATGGGGATTGAACCACCAACTTCAGAATAATAAAACAAGTTAATTTATCCACAAGCCCCACACCCCCACCTTGCTTCTGTCACTTACATTGAGAAGTGTTGAAACACAGACGAATACATTACCTCTGAAATACAAACAGAGATATTAGATAGTAGAATTGTGCTATACTAAAATATAGCAATTGGGGTTTATTTTCGGGAAACCAAGAGCACAAAACCACACACTTGTTTTAGATCTCTACCATAGAGATAGATAGAGGACTCATCTTTATATCTGTTCCATTATAGCGTCTGTGACAGCATGGGCAGCGCCATTGAGGCTACAACCCTTAGGAAAACCCACCCAGTTGACTACTTTAAAATGGTGGAAGCCCTTGATGGTGCTGCCCATGCTGTCACAGATGCTGTAATGGTACAGATAAAGATGCTGAAACTGCCTTTTGGCCACATGCGCCTAATACAACAGGAGTAGAACTTAGTGTGAAATGCCAACAATGCAGAGTTACAAAACAGTAGGCAAGACAAAGGAAAACTAGTAACACAATAAAATAATAATAACGAGGCTATATACATGAGTCAATGTGCAGTGTGTGTGTGTGTGTGTGTGTGTGTGTGTGTGTGTGTGTGTGTGTGTGTGTGTGTGTGTGTGTGTGTGTGTGTGTGTGTGTGTGTGTGTGTTGAGTCTGTGTACATCGAGCCTGTGCCAGAAAGTCAGTCCAAAAAAAGTATAATTTAATAAGGGGGTCAATGCAAATAGTCCAGGTAGCATTTTGATTAACTTTTCAGCAGTCTTATGACTTGGGGGTAGGAGTGTTAAGGAGCTTTTTTGATCCCGGACTTGGCGCTCCGGTACCACTTGCCGTGCGGTAGCAGAGAGAACAGTCTCAGGGTCCTTAGCTTAGTGATCAAATCAAATCAAAGTTTATTTGTCACGTGCGCTGAATACAACAGGTGTAGACCTTACAGTGAAATGCTTACTTACAGGCTCTAACCAATAGTGCAAAAAATATATTAGGTGAACAATAGGTAAGTAAAGAAATAAAACAACAGTAGAAAGACAGGCTATATAAAGTAGTGAGGCTACATACTGACACCGGTTAGTCAGGCTGATTGAGGTAGTATATACATGTAGATATGGTATGACTATGCATATATGATGAACAGAGAGTAGCAGTAGCGTAAAAGAGGGGTTGGCGGGTGGTGGGACACAATGCAGATAGCCCGGTTAGCCACTGTGTGGGAGCACTGGTTGGTCGGCCCAATTGAGGTAGTATGTACATGAATGTATAGTTAAAGTGACTATGCATATATGATAAACAGAGAGTAGCAGCAGCGTAAAAAGAGGGGTTGGGGGGGGCACACAATGCAAATAGTCCAGGTAGCCATTTGATTACCTGTTCAGGAGTCTTATGACTTGGGGGTAAAAACTGTTGAGAAGCCTTTTTGTCCTAGACTTGGCACTCCGGTACTGCTTGCCATGCGGTAGTAGAGAGAACATTCTATGACTGGGGTGGCTGGGGTCAATTTTTAGGGCCTTCCTCTGACACCGCCTGGTGTAGAGGTCCTGGATGGCAGGCAGCTTAGCCCCAGTGATGTACTGGGCCGTACGCACTACCCTCTGTAGTGCCTTGTGGTCAGAGGCCGAGCAGTTGCCGTACCAGGCAGTGATGCAACCAGTCAGGATGCTCTCGATGTTGCAGCTGTAGATAGAACCTTTTGAGGATCTCAGGACCCATGCCAAATCTTTTAAGTTTCCTGAGGGGGAATAGGCTTTGTCGTGCCCTCTTCCCGACTGTCTTGTTGTGTTTTGACCATTCTAGTTTGTTGTTGATGTGGACACCAAGGAACTTAAAGCTCTCAACCTGTTCCACTACAGCCCCGTCGATGAGAATGGGGGCGTCCTCGGTCCTCCTTTTCCTGTAGTCCACAATCATCTCCTTAGTCTTGGTTACGTTGAGGGATAGGTTGTTATTCTGGCACCACCCGGACAGGTCTCTGACTTCTGAGCACGCACCCCTGGGCAGTGTTAAGTACAAAATAATAAAAAGTAACACAATAAAATAACATTAACGAGGCTATATACAGGGGGTACCGGTACCGATTCAATGTGCGGGGGTACAGGTTAGTTGGGGTAATTTGTACATGTAGGTAGGGGAGAAGTGACTATGCATAGATAATAAACAGCGAGTAGCAGCAGTGTACAACACAGGGGGGGGGGGGGGGTCAATAGTCTGGTGGCAATTTGCTTAGTTGTTCAGCAGTCTTATGGCTTGGGGGTAGAAGCTGTTAAGGAGCCTTTTGATCCTAGACTTGGCACTCCAGTACCTCTTGCCGTGCGGTAGCAGAGAAAACAGTCTATAACTTGGGTGACTGGAGTCTGACAATTTTTGGGGGCTTTCCTCTGACACCGCCTATTATATAGGTCCTGGATGGCAGGAAGCTTGGCCCTAGTGATGTACTGGGCCATATGCACTGCCCTCTGTAGTGCTCTCGATGGTGCAGCTGTAGACAGTTTAACATGGTGTTCTTGGTCACAGGGACTATGGTGGTCTACTTGAAACATATAGGTATTACAGACTGGGTCAGGGAGAGGTTTAAAGTGTCAGTGAAGGCCCTTGCCAGCTGGTCAGCGCATGCTCTAGGTATGCACCCTGGAGCGTTCCCCAACCCCTCCCCGTTTTTCAACTGGTCGTTCAGAACATCACCGTTTCCGTTTGATTGAATGTTGCACACCGTTTTTGTGTATTGAACGCAGCCCTGCAGTTCTACTCTGAGATACATATGAAGAAGAGATCGAGCGTCTTAGAGTAGGAGTACAGATATAGGATCAGGTTTGCGATTTAGATCGCCACAAATAAGATTAAATGGACAGAGGGGACCTGATCCTAGATCTTGATACATATGGGCGTATATATAAGTGAACCTGCACCACCTCCACCAAGAGAAGTCTCTGTTGACTGGGGAAATATCTGTTTTTGTTCAGCAGTTGTTATTACCAGAACTCACACAAGATGGCGCCAAAGACACATGCCACGCTTCATTGGTTGTATAGGGCCACATCGACCAGACAAAACATTGCTCTGCACAGCAGCAAAAATAAATAAAAAATAGGAGATTCCAAGGTCAGTCAATAATATTAGGCTGTTTGTTACAAAAACCTGACTGCTGCATTTATTAAAACAGACTACTTCAAATTGGGACTTCTTACTATCAGACATTTTCTCAGAAACAATCTTTCATGTGCAATGCTGTGCAAGCCAATAAAAACATGCATCTAGACTAGTGTTTGTGCAGCACTTTGCAACATTTTTTTCTACCTAAAATCCACAGTTTGTTTCATAATGAGCATTGTGGACGACCAAGTCCAATATGGTAAAAACCAGGACCTGTAGGTGACAGAGTGACATGGAGAATGCATGGATATTCAACCTAATACGCAATGAAGCATCTGAAAAAGCACTGGTTGAGACAGGAAAGAAACAAGTCAACAATATCAGTACATAGTACAGTTCTAGCATGTGTTACACCGAGAGATGGATTAGAAATCACCATGTCATTAGTCTGTATATTTGCTATACACAGGGAATACAGAATGAACCAATGAGATATTCATAATGACACGTTTCTGAAAAAAGGGCTGAGACTGGTCAACGGACAATAGCATCAAATTAACAAATATCACCATCAATAAATGTTAAGCTTTAGGAAGATTATTATAATCAATATCTTATCATGAATATGTTTATTATAATCAATACCTTCATCATTAATATGTTTATTATAATCAATAGCTGCAATGATGATACATACAGTTACACTGGTGACAATGCTGTCAACCCTCTCTCTCTCTCAAGCCCCTTTTATACCTGACACTGATATGCGTCCCTCGTCCTGATCTTGTCCGTTGTCCTAAATCAGTTCACAACAAGTCTTTGAATCGTCTACTTCTGTCTGAAAATGTGGGCACAATCAGAATGTGGAAATGATCTGGACTCTGGACGCATGTTAGCAGCAGATGTAAACGGGGCTTCAGAGTCAAACACGTGTGCTACAAAAAAATAATTGCAATTACTTGTACAGTTGCATAACCTCAAGGAATACACATTGTTCAATATAATTAACTCAACTATATCGCTAACAGTCACATAGCTGCTGTAGCTACAGCCAGGCCCTGAATTATTGGCACTATTGATAAGGATGAGTAAAACAGACTATTTAAAAGAAACAATACAAATACTAACTATTGTATGCTCCAATCTTTTTTTAAATATATTATTTTATACTAATACAATTGAAAAAAAGAAAGCAATTTTGTTCAACGATAAATATTGTTTTATTCTCAAAAAGAAAGGGGTCAAATGTATTGGCACCCCTGTTTTTAAATCCTCACTTTGCGAGGATAACGGTACTGAGCCTTTTTCTAAATGTTTCATGAGATTGCAGAACATGCCGTCTTACCGTAACACTGGTTCCAATCTAAGTGCCGTTGCTGTTTATCAATCTTCAGGCATTGACGTGTTGGATGACATGAAAATAGAGCTCTTTGGCCACGCACACCAGTGGTGGGATGCAGAATATAACCCCATACCTACTGTGAAATATGATGGTGGATCTTTGATGTTATGGGGCTACTTTGCTTCCACTGGTCCTAGGGCCCTTGTTAAAGTCAACAGCATCATGAACTTTACTCAGTACCAGGACAATTTAGCCAAAAAACTCCATAAGGAGGCTGACACTTGGCTGCAAATGGACCTTCCAGAAACACAATAACCCCAAACGCACATCAAAATCCACAAATAAATGGTCAATTGACCATAAAATCAACATTTTGCAATTGCCATCTCAGTCTCTGTACTTGAACCTCATTGAAAACCTGTGGTTTGAATTGAAGAGGGCAGATTCTGTATGGAAGAATGGTCTAAGCTCCCTTGCATTATCCCGTGTGGTAGAGCATGATACTTGCAACTCCAGTGTTGTGGGTTTGATTCCTGCTGGGGACCAACATGAAAATGTATATACTCACTACTGTAATTTGTCTGCTAAAAATGACCCACAAAAAACTCCCAACATGTTCTCCAATCTCATAAAACTTTTTTAGAAAAAGGCTCAGTGGCATTATCATCGCAAGGTGAGGTATTGAAAGATTGAAAACAGGGGTGCCAATAATTTTTACCCCTATGTTTTTGAGGGGAAAGCAATATTACTTGTTAAACAATCTCTTTCTCTGAGTAATTATATTAGTAAAAATAAAATGGTGTAAGTGTAAACGGACAAGATATCTTGTGGGTCACTATAGCTTAGTATTTATATTATTTATTTCATTGTCTTTTTTTGCTCATCTTTATCAAGGGTTGTCAATAATTATAGATCCCACTGTATATATTTTTTTCTCTCTCCATTATTGTTTATTTTTCTCTTCACCCTCTATGGCTTTTTCTGACACTAAGGCTCTATCTCAATTAGTCTTTCGTGTATTCCTCTCCTCCTAAACTCCTTGAAGTTTCAAGGTACCTCCCCTAGGATTGTATTTTCCAATGAATTTTGAGAAGGCAGCGAGGAAAAAGGGATGTGAAAAAAAATCGAGGAAGGATGAATAGAGAAAAATCCCAAAGGCAAGTCTGTAATACCACTTTTTTTCAGTCATCACTATCTGGCCTTTTTCTACAATTTCTCTTCTTAAAATCTGATTTGAACCCTAACCTTTACCACACTGCTAACCTTATGCCTAACCACAACATTAAATGAAGACCAAAAAATACATTTGTATATTCATAAATGTGTACGATTATAGACAATATTGACATTGCAGCCTGGACATCTAGTGGGACCCCAATTTTACATCTATGGTGAGTTCATCTCTCACTTTAACCACTAGGTGGGATCATCACCTAACCATTCAGCACTGTCTCTATGAACATAGATAGAGGACTCATCTTTGTGTTTGTGCTATTATACATCTGTTACAGCGTCCGCAATACCCCAAACAGTGCACACTGAGCAGAATTAGGACTAAACCCGCTAATTATCAAAATCCAGAAAAGAGCTGGAAAAGATCATCACAAAGCCCTCACCTTGATAGATGAACCTAGAGAAGTCTCAGCCAGCTGGTTCTGGGGCTCTGTTCACAAACACAAACAGACCCCACAGAGCCCCATGACAGAAACACAATTAGACCCAGCCAAACTATAATAACAATAAGATAACTATTTGACACACTGGAAAGAATCAACCAAAAACAGAGCACATTGGAATGCTGTCTGGCCCTAAACAGAGACTACACAGTGGCAGAATACCTGACCACTGTGACTGACCCTAAATGAAGAAAAGTCTTAAATATGTACAGACTCAGTGAGCCTAGTCTTGCTATTGAAAGATGCCGCCATAGGCAGTCCTGGCTCTTGAGAGAAGACAGGCTATGTGCACACTGCCCACAAAATGAGGGGGAAACTGAGCTGCACTTCCTAACCTCCTACCAAATGTATGTCCACATCAGAGACACATATTTTCCACAGATCACACAGGCCCACAAAGAATTAGAAAACAAATCAAACATTGACAAACTCGCATAAGTTAGGTGATCTAATACCTATTTTTACTTAAACATTTCACTGATGGTTAGGACCTGTAAGTAAGCATTTCACTGTACGGTCTACACCTGTTGTATTCGGTGCACGTGACAAATACATTTTGATCTGATTTGATCACAGCAACAAGATTGCCATGAAAACAGGGCAACCAATGGAGCACAAACAACATTGTAAATACCACCAATATTTATCTGTTTATTTATCTTACCCTACTATTGATACTACAACTATTTGCACATTGTTAAAACACTGTACGTAGCTGATAATCTAACATTTGAAACATCTTTATGCTTTTGAAACATTTGAGTGCAATGTTTACAGTGCATTTAATTTAAATGTTTTATGGGGTAGATCAGCTTAATTATTGCGGATAGGTTGTGGCTTCCATCAATCTAATTGTCTCCATAATTTCCAATCCCCCATATATTTTTTGGGAAAAAAGAAATATAAAATCTATATATTTTTGAATATATTTTCCCCTAATCCTACCACTCCTCCCCCCTTTTAAACATTTTTTTTAAATTATGTTTTTTGTTTCTTGCTTTGGCAATATAAACACATGTTTCCCATGCCAATAAAAACCCATTGGGGGAGAGAGATATTTGTGTACAGACGACATGCAATGCAACTGTACATAACGAGCTATTGTTCTCTAGGATAGGGGGATAGCGTGCCCAATTTCAACTTCCTTCTACTCATCCCCAGAATATAAGATATGCATATTATTAGTAGATTTGGATAGAAAACACTCTGAAGTTTCTAAAACTGTTTGAATCATATCTGTAAGTATAACAGAACTTATGTAGCAGGCAAAACCCTGAGGACTAACCATTATTTCTTTTCTTTTTTTTAAGTCACTGTCTGTTCAATGAGTTTTCATTGGGAGGCCAGATTTCTAATCACTCTGTACATCTATTCCTACTGCTTCCACTGGATGTCACCAGTCTTAGGAAATAGGTTGAGGTTATTCATTTGTGAAATGAAGAAGAAGGCCATCAGGAAGTAAAGTACCGTCTTGTGTACTGTTTGAGAGTTGCACAAGACTAAAAAATGTAGCGTTTGTTTGTTGATCTCCTGTATTGAAAACAGATAGACCCATCTTCAATTTGATCGATTATTATCGTTTACAAATACCTTAAGTTGTATTACAAAAGTACTTTGAAATGTTTTGGCAAAGTTTAGAGGTAATTTTTTAGATATTTTGTAGTGACTTTGCGCAAATTGGAAGCTGTTTTTTTCTGGATCAACGGCGCCAAATAAATGGACAATTTGGATATATATGGACGGAATTAATCGAACAAAAGGACCATTTGTGATGTTTATGGGACAAATTGGAGTGCCAACAAAAGAATCTAGTCAAAGGTAAGGCATGTTTTATATTTTATATCTGCGTTTTGAGTAGAGCCTGCATGGTTGAAATATGCTACACTCTCTTTGTTGACATTGTGCTATCATCAGATAATAGCATCTTATGCTTTCGCCGAAAAGCCTTTTTGAAATCTGACATGTTGGCTGGATTCACAACGAGTGTAGCTTTAATTTGGTATCATATATGTGTGATTTAATGAAAGTTTGATTTGATAATTTTTTTTTGAATTTGGCACTCTACATTTTCCCTGGCTATTGGCCAGGTGGGACGCTACCGTCCCGCTATCCCAGAGAGGTTTTTAAGGAAGAACCACTGTAGGAGTTGGCAAGACTGCACTAAACAGATCTGGGACTCTAGCTAGGGTTGGGTTAAGTTTAGGTAAGAAGAATTGTTTAGGGGTTGGAGTGAGGTTAGAAAACAAAATTCAAGCCAGGAACCTTGTGTTATGGCTTCCATTCACCACCAACCTATCACCTAGTAAGTGTATTTAACTCGCACTGGGCAATGTAAGCTCTGCCCACTGACCATTGAGCTTCAATTGAACCAATCACATTCATTATGTCCTTGAGGCAGAGCTGCCCTCAGGGCAAGATTGAATATGGAAAACTGTCCCTAACCAATCTGGATTGTTGTTTGAGGTTTAGGCTAAATCTCTATCACCTGTTCACATTCTTTTAACCAACCCTTTGTCCATCTGCTGGTGAATAAGAGAAAAATCATTGAGCATTTAAATAAACCGATGACCAAATCACAAACAACATGGAAGCTGTCAAAAAACAAGGAAGATGAAGGTGAAGGCACTTAAAATGCCTTTATTGTGGTCGTACGTTCAATGAAACAACATACAAAAAATGAATGTATAAAAATAAACAAGAAAACAATGGAACATATTATCTACAATATTGTATGTATACTGCATAACTTTGCTCTTCAATAAAACATATTTGTTCATTGAACAATAGATTTTAAAATATTAGAGATTGGGTTGCCAGATGGTGGTGTCATACATGACCGATGACATCACAATGGTCTTAAAGCCAATTTGAACAATGGGTTAATGAGGAAATGTATCAGTCTTCATTGGTTATTGACATGGCTTGTTTCTGCTGGTGCAAAAAGGTATGAAATCAGGTCATTTAATTGATTAACAACTACTTATATTCTGGAGTAGTATTTCTTATATAGACCTAGTGGGAAGAGTACAAGTTAAAGTACATTCTGATTGACAAATACATAAAAAGTGTACATGAAATGTACATGAAGTTTGGCTTTTGCAAATGTCACTCAATGTAACCTGTCTATACTGTGTTATTTGAGGTTTAGGATAGATAGCTAAGTTCCTCTAATTTAGGCCTACCTTTTCCTATTCTGATGACCCCCCTCTTCCATTGGCTGGGGATCAAGGAAAAAAGGATTTAGCACTATCACATCTTCTTGTCAACAGAAAAAACGTCAGAAAGCAAATTCAGTTGATGTGGAGCAGAAGAGAAGAAAGAAGAAGGAGAGTGGCACTTCATCCCCCTCTCCAAATCCATCTGACGGTTCTGAACAGAATGGCTTCGCCACCTCTGACCCCTCACCCTCTGATCAACTCTCCTCCCTCCATCCACCTCCCTCTCCTGTTAAATGTTCCTCTCAGCCTTGCTCTCCTGCTAAACAGCCCTCTGTACCCCGGTCACCTGCCAAACACCCTTCCCCAGTGAAATCCTCTCCAGTGGTGTCCCATCCTAGTTCTCCCTCTCCTACCAACCCTCTGGACTGTCATGGAGACACCAGCCAGGAGGGCACAACAGTCAGGTAATTCAAACATAAAGTACAGTGCCATCCTAGAGTCTCTTTGGAGAGTTGGGTTTAGTGCTACAAGACCAGGGCCAGTGTTTATCAAGAGTATGAGTGCTAATCTAGGATCAGGTCCTCTGTCCATAATAATCTGATTTATTATGATCTAAAAGGCAAAACTGATCCTAGATCAGACTCCTACTCTGAGACACTTGATAAACACAGTCCCAGAAAGTTATTTTCCTCAAACTGTAGTTTTAGGCTCTTCTATCCACATCTAGTGGATAAAGAGAGTACTAACCTATTGCCCTGGTCTACTTGGTACACTGCATGTATATGGACATCAGTACATGCATAACTACTCAGACTGTGTTTATAGTACAGTATAGTATTTAATAGAGAGACTTTGTAGAGTGGTACTATCTCTGTGTTGGAGGCTTTAGACCAGTTTCTCTCCTTCCTCCAGACCTCTGTCTCTTCAGGAACACTCTAGTCCAAGACCCCAGAGGCCAGTCTCAGCCACCAGAAGCATGACTCTTCCCAGGGCCAGCTCAGCCACCAGAAGCATGACTCCTCCCAGGGCCAGCTCAGCCACCAGAAGCATGACTCTTCCCAGGGCCAGCTCAGCCACCAGAAGCATGACTCTTTCCAGGACCAGCTCAGCCACCAGAAGCATGACTCTTCCCAGGTCCAGTTTAGCCACCAGAAGCATGACTCTTCCCAGGGCCAGCTCAGCCACCAGAAGCATGACTCTTCCCAGGGCCAGCTCAGCCACCAGAGGGCCAGAAGAGACCCAGGGGGCCAGAGGAGAACGGGGGGCACTGGTCAACATGGAACTTCTTGGGTAAACCACAACACACTGCAAATGCATTGAATATAAGTTATTTGTTGTTTAGAGATCAGTGTCTGATATACTATGGGGATAGGGCTTACTATCGAGCATGTTCGTTTTATTAGATATTTATAAACCCATGAATTATGTCAACCTTGGTCTAAAGGACATCCACTTCTTTGTGTTAAATATCATTTATCCCTGACCAAGATGGCTGCCATTATCATCACTTTATAGAGATATGAAGGTTTATGATTCATCTCTATGTGTGTACTGATGGCTGCTTCTTCTTCACAGGTTGCCTAACATTGGCAACACTTGCTTCCTTAACGCCACCCTGCAGTGCCTCCTGGTCCTGCCGTCCTT
The DNA here is from genome assembly GCF_045679555.1 of Salvelinus alpinus. Classification (NCBI taxonomy): domain Eukaryota; kingdom Metazoa; phylum Chordata; class Actinopteri; order Salmoniformes; family Salmonidae; genus Salvelinus; species Salvelinus alpinus. Next base: position 71,465,116 of record NC_092091.1, read on the forward strand.
CTCAAAGGCAATCCTGCACCAGGAACAACTCTGGAGCTCCTCCCCCTTCTCCAACCTGCTCAGGTAAGGAAGGCTCAAAAGCAGACACTCACCCCACACACCCATTATTTGTGGTCATAAATTAAAGAAGGGACACTCTTTTCACGCCACTTCTATAGAAAGTGATTGTCGTAGCAGGTTAGGAGAGCATTTTCACTAATCCAAACCCTTTTCCTAACCTTAACCACTTCATATTTTGCTGTGTATTGTATTTTTTTTTTCTTTTTTTTTCAGTTTTTGTTTTGTTTTCGGAATCTTCATAACCAAGAGGAACAATAATGACACAATGATCATGATGTACGCATTTGTAGGCCAATTTGGAAAGTGTAGAATGACTACATGACCCATAATGCTCATTGACTGAACATTCCACCTTACCGTGGGAAATTTGGTCGTTTTTTTAAAATGCTCTGGAATTGAGAGCAGTATCCAAACCAAATATCTTAGGAGAATAAACAACACATTTTTGTTGTTTGGCTTCATTGTCCGTCCTCAAAGGTGAAATTGCTTTGACTCGAATGAATCATTTCTAATGATGGGGTGCCGCTAGATAAAACATATTTGTATATACTCATCTGCCTCTTCAGGCATAAGCCAGTAGGTTGACACCATCTAGTCAGCTGCTAATTTACTCTCTGTCTCCCCTACAGGTGTCTGTCTGATGTGCACCGTTTGAGTCTACCTGACAGTGGTGCAAACCAGGCCTCAAAAGCAGACCTCATGTGGAAGGTCAAGTACTCCTTGTCGGGATACGATTTGAAGTATCTGGGGGACACGCAACAGGTAACTGAGGCACTACTCTCTTGTGTACTAGCACTCTTTTTGCAAGGGTTCATTTTCTCTTCATCATTTGCTTTTATCTTGGTGTGTTTCTCTCTTCCTCTTCATAGGACGCACACGAGTTACTTGTGAACATGCTGTGCCAGCTGAAGGAGGAGGGCATGATACTGAAGACCCTCGGGGTGAACTATACCTGCCCTGTTTCTCAGCTGGAGTTCCAGCTTGTGTCGGTGCGCACATGTACCAGGTAAGAGATCCCATTGGTTGTAATGTATCTACTGAGAAGATGATCTTTCTACAAACAATATTACAAAACACATGGCATAACAGAAACATTGTAGAGACCTGACACACAAACAGACTTGATGCATTTTCCTTCTCTTTGTCCTGCTTCTGAAGCTGTGGGCGCGAGTCGTCCACCAGAGAGGACTACAACCACCTCTCATTGGACTTCAGCCCTGAGCGCACCTTGCTGAGCAGCCTAGCACTCACTTTCAAAGTCAGCACTTAGGGCTCAGCCCTGCATGTAGAGACTAACACCCAGGGCAAGCTGCCCACTGCCTCAGAATACGCTCTTATTATTGTAGTGGTGTCATTCATTTTGTAATGCTTTTGTTTCTAACCAGGGTGAACAGGTTGAATTCACATGTGAGGGTTGTAAAGGCCTCCACGCCTTAAAGGTGGAGCAGTTCCACACACTGCCTCTGTGAGTTGTCCCTTTATAACCTCTCATAGGACGAGCAGTGTTTCATGGAATGAGTGGTCATTGTGTCCTGAGCCTTTAGGAGTAGTTACCTTCCTGAGCAGGTTGTAGGACTTAGGGATGAGCACCACCGAACACATTTCACTCCTCTGTTATTTTGTTGACTGGTTTCATTGTCTGTCTGTTCATCTCTCTTCCTCTCTGTCTCTGGGTAGTGTGCTGGTTCTGCATCTGAAGAGGTTTGGAGGACCTGGGGGGTTGGAGAAGCTGGAGGCTCCTCTTTTGTTTCCTTCGGAGCTGAGGCTCTCCACCCTCTGTGGGGACATGGTGCCACACCTGCACAGTAACAGCCCACAGGCCCTCACCAACCAGGCCCCCAGCATCCAGGGGTCCATCCCCCAGACCCTCGCCAGCCAAGTCTCCAGCCCACCTGGAGAGGCCAAAGACAGCGCCCTCTGCTGTTCAGGTAGGTCATGGCACCATAACACTCTTCTTGCTCCAACACCACACAAACCACCCACTCCCAAAACGGTCCTGCTGACAGAGAAGCTGGAAGCTGCAGTTTAAAATGTTTCTCAGACATCTTTAGTGATGTATGGGAGCTGTTTTAGTCCAGCGCATTTCAGACAAGTGACCACGTTTTCACAGCTCTTGATATGTATATTTGACCCCTCAGATTCAAATGACCAGGAACCAGGAAAAGTGCTGCTGACAGCCTCAGTGGTGAGAAGAGAGAGAGAGATAGAGAGTGAAACCAGTGAAAAATAAGTTATGACAGAACACTGAGATAGTTATGAGGAGTACACGATGTAGTAGACCTCCTGTAGTAGACTAGTACTGTAGTAGACTGTAGACAGTGTGGTGGACTGTAGAGGAAATGAGAATCCTACGATCACATGTGTTTTCTTACAGAAGCAGCAGCCAGTGCAGTCAGTGAATGGTTACTACCAGCTGACTGGGGTAGTCTCTCATTTGGGAGGCTCCGCAAACTCCGGTAAGTAAATAACATAAAACACACACATGCAGATGCACAATGCATATGACATTTTTTGTCTTAGCCAGATTTGCAGGGGTATGGAACAAAATTACAAATCATTTGTGGACCGCAAATTGACCGTAAGAAGGCCAAACAGATATAATATTTTACTCATTTCAAACATTGCTTACATTTGTGTACAATCACATATATCTCTTTATTGTGCGTGGGAATACTTTGAAACAGATTTCCAAAATGAAAATCACTTGGAGCTGACTTGCTGGTGTTTTTACAGTCTTTTAAATATGACATTTTATTGGGTCAGAAAACATGGTGGGCCAAATAAATTCACCTGTGGGCCAAATTTGTCCCGTGTGCCGCCATTTGTGGATCCCTGGTGTAGGGGATAATTAGACCCGCCAATAGCATTTCGACCAAGCGAGAAAGGCTGCAGGCTTCAGAGTGAAGTGCCATCCCAACAAGCACTGCAATATGTTTAGAGTTTATGCAATTTAATTCAAAAGAATGGAGAGGCATGCCTAATTATATGCCAAGTGTATTTGTTTATCTCTGATTTCAAAACTTTACACATGTAAGAGATAAAATACCTCCCAAAGGAACTGTTTAACTGTTACAACACACTCTATTACCCACAATAGTCTGACCTTTGACCTCTAGTCTGTCTTCCTTGTTCCACAGGGCACTACATTAGTGACATCTTGCATGCCAGTGGAAACTGGTTCTGCTGTAACGACAGCCAGGTGTCAATGTCCAATGAAGCCACTGTGCTGAGGACCAGAGCCCGGAGTGCCTACATGCTCTTCTATATGTGCAGGTACTGCTGACTCTCGCCATCTATGTTCTTGTGTTGCTATTTATGTGTACGGTTCCTTTCACCCTACAGGGCAAGAGAGCGGGAGGCTCCAGCACACAGGGCCTAACAGGAGCACCAGCACCAGCCCCAGCATAAACAGGGGTAGTACCAGGCCAAGCCTCAAAACCCCCAGCCCAGCCTCAACAAAAGCAGCATTTGGACCATTTTCAACAACCCCAGCCCAGCCTCAACATGGGAAGAACGAGGCCCAGTCTCAACATGGGCAGAACAAGACCCAGCCCCAACAACCTCAGACCTGCCTCAACATGGGAAGGATTTTTTCTAGGATTTTTCCTGTGGTCAGCTCAATTCAGTTAACGATTACAGTCCTTAACGATTACAAGCATACCTTGACATACTGTATGGTAGTGAAACTCTTTATCTGTCAACCACAGTGGATTAGAAACACTGGCAACCACGTGACTCCCACCAGCCTTAGTTTGATAATATAATACATGATATGACTCCCACCAGTCTTAGTTTGATAATATACTACATGATATGACTCCCACCAGCCTTAGTTTGATAATATAATACATGATATGACTCCCACCAGCCTTAGTTTGATAATATAATACATGATATGACTCCCACCAGTCTTAGTTTGATAATATACTACATGATATGACTCCCACCAGCCTTAGTTTGATAATATAATACATGATATGACTCCCACCAGTCTTAGTTTGATAATATAATACATTATATGACTCCCACCAGCCTTAGTTTGATAATATAATACATGATATGACTCCCACCAGCCTTAGTGTGACAATATAATACATGATATGACTCCCACCAGCCTTAGTTTGAATATATAATACATTATATGACTCCCACCAGCCTTAGTGTGATAATATAATGCATAGTATGACTCTATATCATATTATATGATGTATGTGTGAATTCACAGGGTGACAATTTTGGATGTGCTAACATTATTAGGGATCCTGTTAATTGACATATACACTACATATAACCTGACTGAGCACATTATGGATCTCACTCTGTGACTAGTAGTGTAGGGGGTAGATGCTGATCTTAGGTCGGTTTTGCATTTCCACCACAAATGGTTAAGGTTAGGATTGGGGGAGATAAACCTGATCCTAGATCTGTACCTAGGGGAAACTTCCCCCCGGAGTGTGACCGGCCACCAATGGCCATATAGGGATCTTTCTATCTGTGATGTCTGTGAAGAGTTACTCAGAATGAAAAGCATAGGTTCTGACAACATCTCCATAGTTTCAGTTTGACAGATTTAAGAGAATAGAAAAAAATTATTTAACAAACTTCACATGTTTTATGACCAAAAATTAATATTTCCACCCTGTCTTTTAGTACAACATAACATATACATACCAGTTACATCAAATGACACAACTCTCTCTGCACTGATTCCACTGTTCCACATGACATCTACCAACATGAACTATTATACAACTCTATAGCTCTACTCTATTCCACAGGAGGAGAGAAAGCATCACACAGATCCTAACATACAGGGACAGAGTCAAAGGTGTCCCTCTGGTGGACGTAGTACTAACTACAGGTACAGCTGTAGTGTTGCTGACAGAGACCTGGGTGGATGTAGTACTAACTACAGGTACAACTGTAGTGTTGGTGACAGAGACCTGGGTGGATGTAGTACTAACTACAGGTACAGCTGTAGTGTTGCTGACAGAGACCTGGGTGGATGTAGTACTAACTACAGGTACAGCTGAAGTGTTGGTGACAGAGACCTGGGTGGATGTAGTACTAACTACAGGTACAGCTGTAGTGTTGGTGACAGAGACCTGGGTGGATGTAGTACTAACTATACCTACAGCTGTAGTGTTGGTGACAGAGACGTGGGTGGATGTAGTACTGACTACAGGTACAGCTGTAGTGTTGGTGACAGAGACCTGGGTGGATGTAGTACAAACTACAGGTACAGCTGTAGTGTTGGTGACAGAGACCTGGGTGGATGTAGTACTAACTACAGGTACAGCTGTAGTGTTGGTGACAGAGACCTGGGTGGATGTAGTACTAACTACAGGTACAGCTTTAGTGTTGGTGACAGAGACCTGGGTGGATGTAGTACTAACTACAGGTACAGCTGTAGTGTTGGTGACAGAGACCAGGGTGGATGTAGTACTAACTACAGGTACAGCGGTAGTGTTGGTGACAGAGACCTGGGTGGATGTAGTACTAACTACAGGTAAAGCTGTAGAGTTGGTGACAGAGACCTGGGTTGATGTAGTACTAACTACAGGTACAGCTGTAGTGTTGGTGACAGAGACCTGGGTGGATGTAGTACTAACTACAGGTACAGCTGTAGTGTTGGTGACAGAGACCTGGGTGGATGTAGTACTAACTACAGGTACAGCTGTAGTGTTGGTGACAGAGACCTGGGTGGATGTAGTACTAACTACAGGTACAGCTGTAGTGTTGGTGACAGAGACCTGGGTGGATGTAGTGCTAACTACAGGTACATCTGTAGTGTTGATGACGGAGACCTGGGTGGATGTAGTACTAACTACAGGTACAGCTGTAGTGTTGGTGACAGAGACCTGGGCCCGGTTTCCCAAAAGCATATTAAGGCTAAGTTAATCTTAGAACAATAGGATCCTGTGGTTGTAACGATGGACTTAGCCTTACGATGCTTTTGGGAAACCGGGCCCTGGGCTGTAGAGCTCACAACCATCCCCACAGACGCGTTTTGTCTCCTAGAGATTAAAGTACTTTGGTGTGAAAAGTGCAAATCAATCCCAGAACAACAGCAAAGGACCTTGTGAAGATGCTGGAGGAAACAGGTACAAAAGTATCTATATCAACAGTAAAATGAGTCCTATATCAACATAACCTGAAAGGCCGCTCAGCAAGGAAGAAGCAACTGCTCCAAAACCGCCATAGAAAAGCCAGGCTACAGTTTGCAGCTGCACATGGGGACAAAGATTGTACTTTTTGGAGACGCCCCCTGGCGTCTCTTCATAGTATTCTTCAGATCGCTTCATAGTTCAAGAGGATGGCCCAACATCATTCAAGTTTTGGAACAGTTCTCTCCATGCTTACTCCATGTGGACTTCTGTCCCACTCCTGAGAGAAAAGCAGTTGATAGCCATGATTAGATGCTATACACCGGGTTGCTGGCTTGGACTCAGGTCTCTCGGTAGAAGTGGTGCGGGACAGGGCCGGATTTAACGCCTTTGTCGCTCTTCTTCAGCCGGTTAGAGGGGGTTTTGAGGTTCACACCGTCCTCGAGGTCAAATTATTCCTTCCATGCATTAAGACAATGACTGCAGTCACCCTCGTGATAACCCCAAGAGAGGACAGAAACACAGTTTAGTTCAGTTATTTATAGTATTCAGGAAATCCAGACAAGCATTGACAATATGACAATGTATTACTTTTACCAATTATTCTTAAAACGTATCGCTAAACATATGTCAAAGAGAATAGCAACACATTCTGTTGAAAACGTTATTCGTTTTTTAATTCGTTTTTTTCAAATTGATTTATACTCCCCATCACACTGTCAACTTCATCGCAGAGTTACAGGATCAGGAAGTTAGACCTCTAACCCATCGGCAGAAATCCCAGTAATCCAGCAGACCCAACCTGGTGAGATTTGTATCGAAACAGAACAGAACAAGCAACACAACAGTTCGCTCCTTCATGTATCACTCGATACACCCCTACATATCACTATTCCCCCATTTCTGACAGAATGTGAGTAATGTGTTAAAATAACAAAACAACACTACTGGTTAAAAAACAAAACAAAATAATTTCAAAGAACAGATCGAATTAGAATCACTACCGATAATAACTCCATAACGAAAACAAATAGTACCCATACAGTCATAGGAAAATAGACTTAAATGGCTGCAATCCCGTTAACGGGATCGATATGACAACAGCCAGTGAAAGTGCAGGAAAGTCATAGGAAAATAGACTTTAGACAGCCTACCCTTGTTCAAAGGCAACGCCCTCTCCTTCTTCCCGTTGGTCTGAGTCACAGATAGGGCTATGGACCATAAACTTCATCATAATTATTAGTATTACTAATGACCTTCAAATCAGTATAACAAATGACCTTAAAATTCATCATCCTATTGTCTTTCCAGTGAGGGTGATCAAACAACACTAGAAAGTCAGGAAAGCGGTCATACAAACCCTTCCAAGAAGTGTTTCTTACTATATTAGACTAATTAATGAAAAATAGTCAAACGTTTTGTCTCATCATATTGTCTCATCATTTCTATAATCCCCCCTTTGACACATGGTCCTTACCATGCGTCAAGTTACACATGTATGGAAAACAGGAGTGAGGAAGAACAGGCAACAGTAAAGTTGGAGGGCCCACCCAGATGCCCTGCACCACTGAACGTGGAATTCCAGGAAGCCTTTTCCATGTGCACTCCCGATGCCCCAACCGAAATGACAGTAGCTTCAGACAGAGGTGGGTCTGGGTATGATTTCAAATTAATAAACGATATGGTTGCCTCCGTATCGCATAGAAATTCAATCCACTTACCTTCTATCTGAACTTGCACCATGGACGACTGATTAGGAGAGGAGAGCATTTTCACCAACTGTGGCACAAGATTAGCACTATCTTCCGTCTTTGTCTCAACTTCCTCTTCTCCTTCGTCTGGTCAAAACCCTGGGTTGTGTGCCGCTGTGTGTGGATGAGGGGCACTCAGCCAGGGTCCACGATCTGTTGATTCTGGGTTTCCCTGAGCGTTTGGGCAATCTCTCTGAGAATGACCAGGTTGGACACATACAAAGCAGCCTTTCTGGGGACAGAAGCGGGAAGTGTGGCCAGGTTGATTGCAGGTATAGCAGATGAAAGTCTTTGAGTTTCCTCTTCCACGGCCTCTTCCCCGTGCTCGTTCTCCACCACTCCGCGGGTGACCTTCTCCTTTTCCTCTAACTGCACTGTTAGGCATATTTGGGAAGTCTTGATACATAATTTTGAACAGAAATGCAATGGTTCATTGTATCAGTCTAAAACTTTGCACATGCACTGCTGCAATCTAGTGGCCAAAATGTATATGGCACCTGGGCTGGAATAATACATTATGGCCTTTCTCTTGCATTTCAAAGATGATGGTACCAAACAAATACAAAAGAATGGTTGTTTTTTTCTTTGTATCATCTTTAACTTGTGTATTATCTTGTGTTATATTCTCCTACATTCCTTTCACATTTCCACAAACTACAAAGCGTTTCCTTTCAAACGATATCAAGAATATGCATATCCTTGCTTCAGGGCCTGAGCTACAGGCAGTTCGATTTGAGTATGTAATTTCAGGCGAAAATTGAAAAAAAGGGGCGTATCCTTAAGAGGTTTAATCTTCGGGATAGGTGTCCCATCCACGGGACGGTTGAGCTAACGTAGGCTAATGCGATTAGCTTGAGGATGTAAGTAACAAGAGCATTTCCCAGGACATAGACATATCTGATATTGGCAGAAACTTTAATTAATCTCAAGCTAAAACAAAACATGAATCATTGTACTTTTGTAATCACAGGTGTTCCTATAATGTACAGATATTATAAAATTCCTTTCAGTATCTGCTAGCATGCCATAGACCCCCAGTCATTGCGGTAACTCTAGTTAGCATTGGCTCACAAACTACCTCTAACTTCCTTCATACTGGATACAGAGAAATACAAATTGTATCCATGAGTTCTTCTGACTCTGGGGAAGTAGATAAATGTCATATTTGCCAAAATCCAGATGTTTCCCTTTGAAATCAATGAATGACTAAGTGCAAATGTCACGTAAGCGGAAGCTATGATTCTGCCCATATGATCCCAAAGTATGAAGCATCTCTTTTATATAATCTGTAAATGGAGGAAGAATAGCTGTATTTAAAGTGGTGTTTTCTCACCCCATCTCTCTTCCTGTTGAGGGGGACTTGTGGTTGTTAAAGATACAGCTTCACACAGCAACAGGAAATATAGTGACCAGTTACAGTTAACTCCTAGCCTTGCTAATGTTAGCCAGCTAGCTAATGTTAGTAGAATTCAGAACACATTATATGTTTAGAAAATTCAGAACATATTGTACGTTTTGCAAATTCGTAACAAATCATACACATTGTAATTCGTAACATATCATACACATTGTAATTCGTAACATATCATACACATTGTAATTCATAACATATCATATTAAATGGATGATGGACATCCCCAAATTGATGCATACCATGTGAAACGTAACATATCATACTAAATGGAGTGTCTCAGATTTACATACAGGATAGTACAGAATGCTCTGAGACCAGGTTGGAAATACAGACTGGGGAGGGGAGTTACATAGGACTTTATGAACTTGAAAAATAACTTTTCTGCAATTACTATACATCCTGAAATACAGAGACTCAAACTTTTCAGAACATTTAACCTCTAGTCTTAAAGGAAAAACCTTTAATTTAGGAGATGTTGTATTTAGCATTTCATGTATCAATTTCCTCAAGAATATAATTTCCAAAGCTTTCCCTTGTGAAGTAAGACATATTCATTTGGAAGTCACATTGTATTCTGTTTTTGAATATTAATCATCTAATTATTTTACTCAGTTGAGTTTTAAAGACTTGGGGCATGAGGCATCGGCCAACCTCATCATATTATCATAAGGTAAAGGCTGGGCCAATTGTGTGCCGCCCTATGGAACTTGCAATAATCACCGGATGTGATGCTCCCTGGATTTGAACCAGGTACTGCAGTGACACCTCTTGCTCTGAGATACAGTGTCTTAGACCACTGCACCAATCAGGAACCCCACATATGCTCTTGTTCACTATATCCTGTCAACATTAGCATAAATCATATACTTTAAGGATCTGCACACAGTACAACAGACAGTATATTATGTTGTATATCCTGTTAAACAGCTGCTTTAGCTTCACAGTCTGTTGTGTCTGAGAACGTACAGTGTTACAGGTGTAGGGAGGACTTCACACCTTAACCAGTGGTTTGAGCAGACAGCAACCTCCAGGAAGAGACAGAACAGCAGATAGACAACATGCATGAGGGTGTGGGTATGTAGCAGACAGGTCCACTGGTGTATGGTGCTGCTATAGGTAACATACACGTTGTCCCTTGCATTAGCATTGTTTTTGTCGTGTGTGTGTGTTCCCTTTTTGTACTTCTCTGTCCTCTGTGTGTGTCCAGGCCACACTGTATTATGTATCCAATCACATTCAATCAGGAAGCTGGTAGACCTTGTTAAAGGACATTGTTACTTCATTTATTAATCTGTGACTTTGTTATTCTTTTATTAAAGTGATAAACAGGTTAATAATTTGTCCCACTTTTTTTTTTACTAAGCATAAGCCTACTGCAAATCACATGACATGTTTCTAATAAAATAATGAAGAATCATTTTACAGAGTACAGTATGTCTACATTCTCTCCTCTAAATCTAAACACAACAATTATTTGTTTTATTGTTTATCTCTTCCTCATTCTCTTAATTTTCTTCTTCCTCCTCTGTCTCTCTCTGACACTAAGGCTCTATCTCAATTAGTCTTTCCTAGATTCCTCCTGTCTCCTCTCCTCCTTTCAACCCTATTAGAGGAGAAGGTCCAAGGCACCTCCCCTAGGATTGTATTATCCAATGTGTTTTGAGAAGGAGGGGAGGAGAGAGGATGTGAGGAGGAATCGAGTAAAGCCGAATTGAAAAAGAGCTCATAGACAAGTCTGTAATACCACTATTTCACCTCTATGGTGTGTTCATCGCTCACTTTAAAACCACTTAACCATTAAGTACTGTATCCAACTGTCAACATAATAACTACGAGAGAGAGAGAGAGAGAGTTACAGTAGGTTATTGTTACACCGCTTTCTCACAGATCCAGTTATGAATTGTGCCACATTTGTCATCATTCCATGTCTCTACATGGTCATCTTGTCCATAGTATATCTCAGCACAGTCCTCTTGCCAAGATAACAGACCACCATTATTAGGCTGTCCTGTCCACCAGTATCTAAACAACACAGAGAACCAGACAGTCAAAGACACACTCTGTAAGATGTTATCAAGAATGGACCATTAACAATGATATGTATTTTTTATATAATGACATTTTAATCTAAAAATATGACTTGATTTCTAAGATACATCTATAGTTTGCATAGAATGACATCCATGAGTCGGAACATACATTTTGATGAACATGATTGGAAGCATTATATCATTGTTGTTTGTATCTCCATATCACAAGGTAAAATGGTCAAATCTCTCACCCTGTGGTCAGTGGGGTGCCGTCCACCCACTTCCAGTTCCCCTCAGTAACAGAGTCAGTCAGACCAATCCAGGCTCTCAGGTGGAGGTTGAAGAGAAATGTCTGTTGTTGAGAAAGATAAAGATTATGTCACTCTTAATATATTTATAAAATACTGCAAACATATTAGTGTACTGATGAAAAGAGAGACTCTCTCTCTCGCTCTCGCTCTCGCTCTCGCTCTCGCTCTCGCTCTCTCACCTGTTCACCTCTGCTGCTTATGATCACCAGGTCTGCTCCTCTCTCCAGACAGTCCTGTCTGCTCTCCTCCCAGTTTTTCTTCTCAATAGAGAGGAAGTACAAACTGGAGTCAAAGTATCTCCATCCCTCCTGACAATGCTGCTCTGTTGAAGAGCAAAGGTGAACACATTGAGAAACTTAGTCAGTGTTTCTATCCTCAAAAACCCATTGATATAAAATTATTATAATTTATCACAGTTTATATCTCACCTATCACAAAAAGCTTTGCCTGAATATGGCCTTTCTCGTCAGTCAGGTTGTTGTATCTGGTCTGGAGCTGGTCTCTCTCTTCAGTCAGGTTGTTGTATCTGGTCTGTAGCTGGTCTCTCTCTTCAGTTGCGTTGATTTTATAAAGGGAGAAACTCTGGAACAAGGTGTTCCTTTTATCCTCAGAATCTTTGATGGCTCTGTTATCTACAAAGTATAAATACATAGTTACTAGGTAAAACACAAGTTAAATATGCATAGAAACCAGCACTTCTTACAACTAGGTGATAAGCAATGAACTTGGACACAAACTCACAGTAGACAGACAGGCCTATGATCCCAGCCAGTAGAACACACAGCAGCCCCAGACACACTGCAACAACTAGGAAGGGTCTCTTTCCTGAGCTATCAGGCTCTGTGGACACATACAAGATACTTTTATGTTTTGTGTGTCTGTGTGTGTGTGTTACCTGAGTGCTGGTCTCCTGGTCCATTATTAGGAGCAGTGTCTGCTGTCTCTTCTCTCTTGGTGCTGGTTTCACCGTCTCTCAGGGTGTCTGCACTGACGTAGATATCCACAATCCTCTCCTTCATCTCACCTCTGTTAAACTTGACCTTCTTGTTCATATCTGGTTCAGAATAGATGACCTTTGACATCTTTAACAATGCCTGGGTCTTCTTTCTATGTAGGTCTACTATACATTAAGTCTCTGATTCTAGAATTAATGTGGTGGCCTTCCAACATGGCCACCAGGAGGCGTCGTACATCAACTGCAAACCCTCTATACGTTAAGTCTCTGCTTCTAGTGATATCTCTGTCTCTGAGTCATCTGTGTGTCTCTGTCTGTGTGACTGCTGTAGGTGTTAACTCTAGGGAAGTATCAACAAAATGACACGGGTAGTTGTGGCTATGCTAATGCAAAAAATAGAACAAGTTGGCATACTTGTGTGCATACTTGTGTGTATGCATGTGTGCATGTGAGAGATTGTTACAGTGATTATTGTTAAACCATTTTCTGCAGCACAATATAAATCATTCCATGTCTCTACATGGTCATCTTGTCCAGAGTATATCTCAACACAGTCCTCCTGTCCAGGGAATGGGAGTTGCTGCTTGTGATGATGGACAGGACACTATCATACCAGGAAGATATAGATCATAGAGGGGAAGTGGAGAACAAAGGCTAGATGTTAACACATATTAAATATAATATGTAACAGCCCCAAGATAATTCAGGAAGTTTCCAGAACTCCCCCTTCCTTTCACATTTCTGCTGATTTGGACCCTCTGTTTACTCCTAAATATACATCAACATGTTCAGGAGGTCCAGGACTACAAACATGGGTCATTATATTGTCCATACAATAGATTTGACACTACAAACTGCTCCAAGTGGATATTGAGGGTGGGTAGTCTTAAAACCTTTTGTCAATAGGGGGGCGCTATTTTCACTTTGTAAAAAATCGTGCCCAAATTAAACTGCCTCGTACTCTATTCTTGCTCGTACAATATGCATATTATTATTACTATTGGATAGAAAACACTCTCAAGTTTCTAAAACCGTTTGAATTATATCTGTGAGTAAAACAGAACTCATTTTGCAGCAAACTTCCTGAAAGGAAGTGAAAAATCTGAAATCGAGGCTCTGTTCCAGGGCCTTCCTATTAATTTGCCTGAAATCTATGGATATACATGCACTGCATACGCCTTCCACTAGATGTCAACAGGCAGTGAGAAGTGGAATGGGTGTCTAGCTTGATCTGAGGCCGAACAAGAGCTTTTGGAATGACGTGTCTGGAATTTTCATTGTCTTCGAAGGCGCGAGAAGGAACACCAGATTGCCTTCTGAAAAGCTTTCGGTATACACGTTAGATATCTCCGGCTCTGATTTTATTTGATATATGTGATAAAAACATCATAAAGTAGTTTTTTTAAACCGAGTTATATCAGATTATTGAACGTTTATTGCGATTTTTTGAATTTTCTTTTCTTTGCGTCATGTGAAGTTGGGCACGTTTGCGCCACATGGCTAGCTATGTTTGCTAATTCGACAGGAGAAGAGGACATTCTAAAACCAAACAACGATTATTCTGGACAAAGGACTCCTTGTACAACATTCTGATGGAAGCTCAGCAAAAGTAGGAACCATTTATGATGTTATTTCGTATTTCTGTGGAAAATGTTTAGTTCTATTTTCCGCCCTCATTGCAGGCGCTGTCTCGCTATAACGTAAGCTGTATGTCGTACTAAAGTTATTTTAAAAAATCTAACACAGCGGTTGCATTAAGAACTAGTGTATCTTTCATTTGCTGTACAACATGTATTTTTTAGTAAAGTTTATGATGAGTTATTTGATTAGATTAGGTGACTGTCCAAAATATCTCCGGACAATTTTGTGCATTTTGACTACGTATTCACATTGTAAAACCACGATTTGTACCGCTAAATATGCACATTTTCGAACAAAACATATACAGTGGGGAGAACAAGTATTTGATACACTGCCGATATTGCAGGTTTTCCTACTTACAAAGCATGTAGAGGTCTGTAATTTTTATCATAGGTACACTTCAACTGTGAGAGACGGAATCTAAAACAAAAATCCAGAAAATCACATTGTATGATTTTTAAGTAATTAATTTGCATTTTATTGCATGACATAAGTATTTGATACCCTACCAACCAGTAAGAATTCCGGCTCTCACAGACCTGTTAGTTTTTCTTTAAGAAGCCCTCCTGTTCTCCACTCATTACCTGTATTAACTGCACCTGTTTGAACTCGTTACCTGTATAAAAGACACCTGTCCACAACCTCAATCAAACAGACTCCAACCTCTCCACAATGGCCAAGACCAGAGAGCTGTGTAAGGATATCAGGGTTAAATTGTAGACATGCACAAGGCTGGGATGGGCTACAGGACAATAGGCAAGCAGCTTGGTGAGAAGGCAACAACTGTTGGCGCAATTATTAGAAAATGGAAGAAGTTCAAGATGATGGTCAATCACCCTCGGTCTGGGGCTCCATGCAAGATCTCACCTCGTGGGGCATCAATGATCATGAGGAAGGTGAGGGATCAGCCAGAACTACACGGCAGGACCTGGTCAATGACCTGAAGAGAGCTGGGACCACAGTCTCAAAGAAAACCATTAGTAACACACTACGCCGTCATGGATTACAATCCTGCAGCGCACGCAAGGTCCCCCTGCTCAAGCCAGCGCATGTCCAGGCCCGTCTGAAGTTTTCCAATGACCATCTGGATGATCCAGAGGAGGAATGGGAGAAGGTCATGTGGTCTGATGAGACAAAAATAGAGCTTTTTGGTCTAAACTCCACTCGCCATGTTTGGAGGAAGAAGAAGGATGAGTACAACCCCAAGAACACCATCCCAACCGTGAAGCATGGAGGTGGAAACATCATTCTTTGGGGATGCTTTTCTGCAAAGGGGACAGGACGACTGCACCGTATTGAGGGGAGGATGGATGGGGCCATGTATCGCGAGATCTTGGCCAACAACCTCCTTCCCTCAGTAAGAGCATTGAAGATGGGTCGTGGCTGGGTCTTCCAGCATGACAACAACCCGAAACACACAGCCAGGGCAACTAAGGAGTGGCTCCGTAAGAAGCATCTCAAGGTCCTGGAGTGGCCTAGCCAGTCTCCAGACCTGAACCCAATAGAAAATCTTTGGAGGGAGCTGAAAGTCCGTATTGCCCAGTGACAGCCCCGAAACCTGAAGGATCTAGAGAAGTTCTGTATGGAGGAGTGGGCCAAAATCCCTGCTGCAGTGTGTGCAAACCTGGTCAAGAACTACAGGAAACATATGATCTCTGTAATTGCAAACAAAGGTTTCTGTACCAAATATTAAGTTCTGCTTTTCTGATGTATCAAATACTTATGTCATGCAATAAAATGCAAATTAATTACTTAAATATCATACAATGTGATTTTCTGGATTTTTGTTTTAGATTCCGTCTCTAACAGTTGAAGTGTACCTATGATAAAAATGACAGACCTCTACATGCTTTGTAAGTAGGAAAACCTGCAAAATCGGCAGTGTATCAAATACTTGTTCTCCCCACTGTATGTATTGTGTAACTGTCACGACTTCCGCTGAAGTTGACTCCCCTGCCTGTTCGGGCGGTGCTCGGCGGTCGTCGTCACCGTCCTACTAGCCGCCACCGATCCCTTTTTCGTTTGTCTGTTTGTTTTGTCTTATTAGTTGCACCTGTTTTTTGTTTCGTAATGAGCTTCCCTATAATTAGGAGTTTGACCCGCCCTTGTTTTGTGCGGGATTGTTTTTGTTACGTGTGTGTATGTTGGGGTTTTGGCAAGTGTTGCTCTTTACGCCCTGGATGTTCGGGCTTATTCAGTTTTCCTTAAGAATAAATATAAGGAATATTTTTCCCCAAACGGCTCTCTCTCTCTCTGCGTCTGGTTCTTTCGCCAACCTAGTCCCGCGTGACAGAATCCCGCACCACCAAAATGGAACCAGCAGGAGCAGCCGCGTCTCCTCTCCCATCGATGGAGGAAAGGGTCCTCCATCACACCAGTGTTCTCCACAGAATTGGGTCGGCTATGGACCAAATGATGGAGAGGATGGATCGATGGGAGAGGAGTGGCCTTCCCACCTCATCTCCAGCACCCCCTCCTCCAACACCTCCTGTTCCTGTTTCAGCATCCGGTTCCGGGGCTCTTCGGCTGGCGCTCCCACGGGAGTATGATGGAACGGCGGCCGGGTGTCAGGGATTTCTTCTCCAGCTGGAGCTTTACCTGGCGACCGTTCGTCCTACTCCCTCCGGAGAGGAGAGCGTGAGCGCCCTCGTCTCCTGTTTGACTGGACGAGCTCTTGAATGGGCCAACGCAGTGTGGAATGGCCCAGACTCGGCGAGGGATCATTACCCTGAGTTCACCCGCCGTTTCCGAGCTGAGTTTGACCACCCACCAGAGGGTCGTGCGGCGGGTGAACGGCTGTTCCACCTGCGTCAGGAGACGAGGAGCGTACAGGACTTTGCCCTGGAGTTCAGGACCTTGGCTGCAGGAGCAGGGTGGAACGACAGGGCCTTAATAGACCATTTCCGATGCAGCCTTCGGGAGGACGTCCGCAGGGAGCTAGCGTGTCGGGACACCACACTCACGCTGGACGAACTTATTGACATGGCTATCCGTCTCGACAACCTGCTGGCTGCCCGCGGACGTTCGGAACAGGTCCTGTCGTTTCCACCTCCCAGCCCTCCTGCTCCTATCCCTATGGAGTTAGGGGGGGCAGCGTCAAGGGGAACCGGAGGAGGAGTGTCCTCCTGCACCAGTTGTGGTCGGCGAGGGCACACGGCCGACCGGTGCTGGAGGAACTCTTCTGGGAGTCGGGAGGGCAGGCGGAACACTACTCGATCACCCCAGGTGAGTCAGCACCAGACTTACCCAGAGCTTCCTGTTAGTCATATGTATGTGTTAACCTATTTCCCCGGGTTTTCTCCCTCTCTACAGCATAAGGCGCTAGTCGATTCAGGCGCAGCTGGGAATTTCATTGATCGGGGGCTCGCATTAAGGCTAGGGATTCCCCTTGTGTCGTTAGACCTACCTTTCCCTGTGCACTCCTTAGATAGCCGACCATTAGGGTCAGGAATGGTCAGGGAGGCCACGGTACCACTGGACATGGTAACGCAGGGTAGTCATAAGGAGCAGATTAGTCTGTTCCTTATCGAGTCACCTGCGTTTCCAGTGGTATTGGGAATTCCCTGGCTAGCCCAGCACAACCCGGTGATTTCCTGGAAACAGGGGGCTCTTAAGGGGTGGTCAGAGGAGTGTTCAGGCAGGTGTTTAGGAGTTGCCGTTGGTGCGACTACGGTGGAGAGTCCAGACCAGGTTTCCACCGTGCGCATTCCCTCTGAATATGCCGATTTGGCGACCCAATTACCACCCCATCGACGAGGGGACTGCGCGATAAACCTCCTGGAGAACGCTGCACTTCCTAGGAGTCACGTGTATCCTTTGTCCCAGGAGGAGACAGCGGCTATGGAGACATATGTTACTGAATCACTGGGACAGGGATACATTCGGCCCTCCGCATCACCTGTCTCCTCGAGCTTCTTTTTTGTGAAGAAGAAGGATGGCGGTTTACGCCCGTGCATTGATTATCGAGGTCTAAATTCCATCACAGTGGGGTTTAGTTACCCACTACCTCTCATCGCTACGGCGGTGGAATCATTTCACGGGGCACGCTTCTTCACAAAATTGGACCTGAGGAGTGCGTATAATCTGGTGCGTATCCGGGGAGGAGATGAGTGGAAAACCGCATTTAGTACTACATCTGGCCATTATACATTTACATTTACATTTACATTTAAGTCATTTAGCAGACGCTCTTATCCAGAGCGACTTACAAATTGGTGCATTCACCTTATGATATCCAGTGGAACAACCACTTTACAATAGTGCATCTAACTCTTTTAAGGGGGGGGGGGGTTAGAAGGATTACTTTATCCTATCCTAGGTATTCCTTAAAGAGGTGGGGTTTCAGGTGTCTCCGGAAGGTGGTGATTGACTCCGCTGACCTGGCGTCGTGAGGGAGTTTGTTCCACCATTGGGGTGCCAGAGCAGCGAACAGTTTTGACTGGGCTGATCGGGAACTGTACTTCCTCAGAGGTAGGGAGGCGAGCAGGCCAGAGGTGGATGAACGCAGTGCCCTTGTTTGGGTGTAGGGCCTGATCAGAGCCTGAAGGTACGGAGGTGCCGTTCCCCTCACAGCTCCGTAGGCAAGCACCATGGTCTTGTAGCGGATGCGAGCTTCAACTGGAAGCCAGTGGAGAGAGCGGAGGAGCGGGGTGACGTGAGAGAACTTGGGAAAGTTGAACACCAGACGGGCTGCGGCGTTCTGGATGAGTTGTAGGGGTTTAATGGCACAGGCAGGGAGCCCAGCCAACAGCGAGTTGCAGTAATCCAGACGGGAGATGACAAGTGCCTGGATTAGGACCTGCGCCGCTTCCTGCGTGAGGCAGGGTCGTACTCTGCGAATGTTGTAGAGCATGAACCTACAGGAACGGGTCACCGCCTTGATGTTAGTTGAGAACGACAGGGTGTTGTCCAGGATCACGCCAAGGTTCTTAGCACTCTGGGAGGAGGACACAATGGAGTTGTCAACCGTGATGGCGAGATCATGGAACGGGCAGTCCTTCCCCGGGAGGAAGAGCAGCTCCGTCTTGCCGAGGTTCAGCTTGAGGTGGTGATCCGTCATCCACACTGATATGTCTGCCAGACATGCAGAGATGCGATTCACCACCTGGTTATCAGAGGGGGGAAAGGAGAAGATTAATTGTGTGTCGTCTGCATAGCAATGATAGGAGAGACCATGTGAGGATATGACAGAGCCAAGTGACTTGGTGTATAGCGAGAATAGGAGAGGGCCTAGAACAGAGCCCTGGGGGACACCAGTGGTGAGAGCACGTGGTGCGGAGACAGATTCTCGCCACGCCACCTGGTAGGAGCGACCTGTCAGGTAGGACGCAATCCAAGCGTGGGCCGCGCCGGAGATGCCCAGCTCGGAGAGGGTGGAGAGGAGGATCTGATGGTTCACAGTATCAAAGGCAGCCGATAGGTCTAGAAGGATGAGAGCAGAGGAGAGAGAGTTAGCTTTAGCAGTGCGGAGCGCCTCCGTGACACAGAGAAGAGCAGTCTCAGTTGAATGACTAGTCTTGAAACCTGACTGATTTGGATCAAGAAGGTCATTCTGAGAGAGATAGCAGGAGAGCTGGCCAAGGACGGCACGTTCAAGAGTTTTGGAGAGAAAAGAAAGAAGGGATACTGGTCTGTAGTTGTTGACATCGGAGGGATCGAGTGTAGGTTTTTTCAGAAGGGGTGCAACTCTCGCTCTCTTGAAGACGGAAGGGACGTAGCCAGCGGTCAAGGATGAGTTGATGAGCGAGGTGAGGTAAGGGAGAAGGTCTCCGGAAATGGTCTGGAGAAGAGAGGAGGGGATAGGGTCAAGCGGGCAGGTTGTTGGGCGGCCGGCCGTCACAAGACGCGAGATTTCATCTGGAGAGAGAGGGGAGAAAGAGGTCAAAGCACAGGGTAGGGCAGTGTGAGCAGAACCAGCGGTGTCGTTTGACTTAGCAAACGAGGATCGGATGTCGTCGACCTTCTTTTCAAAATGGTTGACAAAGTCATCAGCAGAGAGGGAGGAGGGGGGAGGAGGGGGAGGAGGATTCAGGAGGGAGGAGAAGGTGGCAAAGAGCTTCCTAGGGTTAGAGGCAGATGCTTGGAATTTAGAGTGGTAGAAATTGGCTTTAGCAGCAGAGACAGAAGAGGAGAATGTAGAGAGGAGGGAGTGAAAGGATGCCAGGTCCGCAGGGAGGCGAGTTTTCCTCCATTTCCGCTCGGCTGCCCGGAGCCCTGTTCTGTGAGCTCGCAATGAGTCGTCGAGCCACGGAGCAGGAGGGGAGGACCGAGCCGGCCTGGAGGATAGGGGACATAGAGAGTCAAAGGATGCAGAAAGGGAGGAGAGGAGGGTTGAGGAGGCAGAATCAGGAGATAGGTTGGAGAAGGTTTGAGCAGAGGGAAGAGATGATAGGATGGAAGAGGAGAGAGTAGCGGGGGAGAGAGAGCGAAGGTTGGGACGGCGCGATACCATCCGAGTAGGGGCAGTGTGGGAAGTGTTGGATGAGAGCGAGAGGGAAAAGGATACAAGGTAGTGGTCGGAGACTTGGAGGGGAGTTGCAATGAGATTAGTGGAAGAACAGCATCTAGTAAAGATGAGGTCAAGCGTATTGCCTGCCTTGTGAGTAGGGGGGGAAGGTGAGAGGGTGAGGTCAAAAGAGGAGAGGAGTGGAAAGAAGGAGGCAGAGAGGAATGAGTCAAAGGTAGACGTGGGGAGGTTAAAGTCACCCAGAACTGTGAGAGGTGAGCCATCCTCAGGAAAGGAACTTATCAGGGCGTCAAGCTCATTGATGAACTCTCCAAGGGAACCTGGAGGGCGATAAATGATAAGGATGTTAAGCTTGAAAGGGCTGGTAACTGTGACAGCATGGAATTCAAAGGAGGCGATAGACAGATGGGTCAGGGGAGAAAGAGAGAATGTCCACTTGGGAGAGATGAGGATCCCAGTGCCACCACCCCGCTGACCAGAAGCTCTCGGGGTGTGCGAGAACACGTGGGCAGACGAGGAGAGAGCAGTAGGAGTAGCAGTGTTATCAGTGGTAATCCATGTTTCCGTCAGTGCCAAGAAGTCGAGGGACTGGAGGGAAGCATAGGCTGAGATGAACTCTGCCTTGTTGGCCGCAGATCGGCAGTTCCAGAGGCTGCCTGAGACCTGGAACTCCACGTGGGTCGTGCGCGCTGGGACCACCAGGTTAGAGTAGCAGCGGCCACGCGGTGTGAAGCGTTTGTATGGTCTGTGCAGAGAGGAGAGAACAGGGATAGACAGACACATAGTTGACAGGCTACAGAAGAGGCTACGCTAATGCAAAGGAGATTGGAATGACAAGTGGACTACACGTCTCGAATGTTCAGAAAGTTAAGCTTACGTTGCAAAAAATCTTATTGACTAAAATGATATAGTACTGCTGGCTGGTGAAATAGGCTAGCTAGCAGTGGCTGCGTTGTTGACTTTGTTTGAAAGTGTAGCTGGCTAGGTAACCTCTAACTGGCTAGGTAACCTCGACAATTACTCTAGACTACACAATTATCTTGGATACAAAGACGGCTATGTAGCCAGCTAAGATCAAACAAATCAAACTGTTGTACTGTAATGAAATGAAATGTAATACTACCTGTAATACTACCTGTGGAGCAAAGCGGAATGCAACTACTCGCTCCAAACCAAACCGGAAGTGCGTATCGTAGAGGGAGAGGCAATAGAAGTGTTGTTTCTTGTATTATTGTCTTTTGTGTCTTTAGAGGACTGCTTCACCTTAATGTCCCCTTTCCCTTTTCTTCTGTCCTTATTTTGTCCCACTTTGTCCCTTCTTTGTCCCTTCTTCTCTTCTGCCAACTAGACACTCCTTGTTAGCTAGCTAGCTTCTTTCAGGAATGTCCCTAGCAACTGCCTAGCAACAGGTAAACAACTTAGCTAGCTAAGAAAACGGTATAATTTTATGAAAAATTGTTACTTTTTCAAAAGCCTTTCTTCTTTGTTTGCTGCTTATGAGTACTTATTATGAGTACCGCGTCATGCCATATGGGTTAAAGAATGCTCCAGCTGTCTTTCAATCCTTCGTAGATGAGATTCTCCGAGATCTGCTCGGGCAGGGAGTGGTAGTGTACATTGATGACATCTTGATCTACTCTGCCACCCGCGCGGCGCATGTGTCTCTGGTGCGTAAGGTACTTGGGCGACTGCTGGAGCATGACCTGTATTGCAAGGCGGAGAAATGTGAGTTCTTCAAACAGACCGTTTCCTTCCTGGGTTATCGTATTTCCACCTACGGGGTGGTGATGGAGGATGACCGCGTTACAGCCGTGCGTAATTGGCCGACTCCGACCACGGTGAAAGAGGTGCAGCGGTTTTTAGGGTTTGCCAATTACTACCGAAGGTTTATCCGGGGTTTTGGTCAGGTGGCTGCTCCCATTACCTCACTGCTGAAGGGAGGACCGGTGCGCTTGCGTTGGTCAGCAGAGGCGGACAGAGCTTTCAGTCGTCTGAAGGAGCTGTTTACCAATGCGCCCGTGTTGGCGCATCCGGACCCCTCTTTAGCGTTCATAGTGGAGGTGGACGCGTCCGAGGCGGGGGTCGGGGCCGTGCTGTCCCAGCGCTCGGGCGAACCACCCAAGCTCCGCCCTTGTGCCTTCTTTTCGAGGAAGCTCGGTCCGGCGGAGCGTAACTATGATGTGGGGGACCGGGAGTTGTTAGCTGTAGTCAAGGCTCTGAAGGTGTGGAGACATTGGCTTGAGGGGGCGAAACACCCTTTTCTCATCTGGACTGACCATCGTAATCTCGAGTACATCCGGGAAGCGAGGAGACTAAATCCGCGTCAAGCTAGATGGGCTATGTTTTTCACCCGGTTTCAGTTCACCATCTCGTACCGACCAGGCTCCCAAAACACCAAGGCCGACGCGCTGTCCCGTCTCTATGATACCGAGGAGCGGTCCGTTGAGCCTACTCCCATCATTCCACCTTCATGTCTCGTGGCACCTGTGGTATGGGAGGTGGACGCGGAGATAGAGAGAGCCTCACGGTTAGAGCAGACCCCTCCTAACTGTCCAGCGGGGGTTCAGTACGTGCCGGGAGGGGTCCGGGATAAACTAATCCGTTGGGCTCATACTCTCCCCTCCTCGGGTCATCCTGGCATCGAGAGGACAGTGCGGAGTCTTAGAGGGAGATACTGGTGGCCCACGTTAGCTAAGGACGTGAGATTTTATGTCTCCTCCTGCTCGGTGTGTGCTCAGAGCAAGGCTCCTCGGCACTTGCCTAGAGGGAAGTTACAGCCCCTCCCCGTTCCACAACGGCCGTGGACACACTTATCGGTGGACTTTCTTACCGATCTTCCCCCGTCCCAGGGAAGTACTACGATTTTGGTCGTTGTGGATCGGTTTTCCAAGTCCTGCCGTCTCATCCCGTTGCCCGGTCTCCCTACGGCCCTGCAGACTGCGGAGGCCTTGTTTACCCATGTCTTCCGGCACTATGGGGTGCCTGAGGATATCGTTTCTGATCGGGGCCCCCAATTCACGTCCAGAGTTTGGAGGGCGTTTATGGAAAGACTGGGGGTCTCGGTCAGCTTGACCTCGGGTTTTCACCCCGAGAGTAATGGGCAGGTGGAGCGCGTAAACCAGGATGTGGGCAGGTTTCTGCGGTCATATTGCCGGGACCGGCCTGGTGAGTGGGCGAGGTATGTTCCTTGGGCTGAGCTCGCTCAGAACTCCCTCCGCCACTCCTCAACGAACATGTCCCCGTTTGAGTGTGTGTTAGGGTACCAGCCGGTCCTGGCCCCATGGCACCAGAGTCAGACCGAGGCTCCTGCGGTAGAGGAATGGGTACAGCGCTCCAAGGACACCTGGAAAGCCGTCCAGGAATCGCTAAAGTTAGCAGGACAACGGCAGAAGAGGAGCGCTGACCAGCACCGCAGTGAGGCCCCCGTGTTCACACCGGGGGACAGGGTCTGGCTCTCGACCCGAAACCTGCCTCTCCGCCTGCCCTGTCGGAAGCTGGGGCCGCAGTGTGTGGGGCCGTTTAAAGTCCTGAGGAGAATAAACGAGGTGTGTTATAGGTTACAACTCCCTAGGTATTACCGTATTAACCCCTCGTTTCATGTGTCTCTCCTCAGGCCGGTGGTGGCTGGTCCCCTGCAAGAAGGTGAGGTGCCTGAGGTCCCTCCACCCCCTCTGGAGATCGAGGGGTCCCCGGCGTACACAGTACGTGCCATTCTGGACTCGAGACGCCGGGTGAGGGGCCTACAGTACCTCGTGGACTGGGAGGGGTACGGTCCGGAGGAGAGATGCTGGGTTCCGGTGGGGGACATTTTAGATCCTACTTTACTGAGAGACTTCCACCGCCTCCACCCGGATCGCCCGGCACCTCGCCCTCCGGGTCGTCCTCGAGGCCGGTGGCGGCGCGCTGCGGGAGCCGCGCGTCAGGAGGGGGGTAATGTCACGACTTCCGCTGAAGTTGACTCCCCTGCCTGTTCGGGCGGTGCTCGGCGGTCGTCGTCACCGTCCTACTAGCCGCCACCGATCCCTTTTTCGTTTGTCTGTTTGTTTTGTCTTATTAGTTGCACCTGTTTTTTGTTTCGTAATGAGCTTCCCTATAATTAGGAGTTTGACCCGCCCTTGTTTTGTGCGGGATTGTTTTTGTTACGTGTGTGTATGTTGGGGTTTTGGCAAGTGTTGCTCTTTACGCCCTGGATGTTCGGGCTTATTCAGTTTTCCTTAAGAATAAATATAAGGAATATTTTTCCCCAAACGGCTCTCTCTCTCTCTGCGTCTGGTTCTTTCGCCAACCTAGTCCCGCGTGACAGTAACATGATGTTATAGGACTGTCATCTGATGAAGTTTGTCAAGGTTAGTGAATAATTTTATATCTTTTGCTGTTTTTTTGCGATCGCTACCTTTGCGGTGAATGAATGCGGTTGTGTGTTTGGCTATTGTAGTAAGCTAATATAATGCTATATTGTGTTTTCGCTGTAAAACACTTAAAAAATCTGAAATATTGGCTGGATTCACAAGATGTTTATCTTTCATTTGCTGTACACCATGTATTTTTCATAAATGTTTTATGATGAGTAATTAGGTATTTCACGTTGCTCTCTGTAATTATTCTAGCTGCTTTGGTGATATTTGTGATTGTAGCTGCAATGTAAAACTATGATTTATACCTGAAATATGCACATTTTTCGAATAAAACATAGATTTATTGTATAACATGTTATAAGACTGTCATCTGATGAAGTTGTTTCTTGGTTAGTGACTAATTATATCTCTATTTGGTCGGTTTTGTGATAGCTACCTATGCGGTAGAAAAATTGTGAAAATATGCGGTTGAGTCTTTTGCTATTGTGGTTAGCTAATAGAAATACATATTGTGTCGCTGTAAAACATTAAAAAAATCGGAAATGATGGCTGGATTCACAAGATGTTTATCTTTCATTTGCTGTATTGGACTTGTGATTTCATGAAAATTATGTTATATGATATCCCTGTGGTGTTAGGCTAGGCTATGCTAGTCAGCTTTTTTGATGGGTAACCACTGAAAAGATCCACTTAACTTCCCTCTTTTGAGACAAATATGGGGGAACAACAATCAACTAGACACACTGCAGCAACTCCAGAGGGTCTCTTCCACCACTGAACATGTACTGAATAACAAGTTATTAAAGATATTTGGTAATATGTTTTACTGTATCATCCACACCACACAAATGAAGGTTTAGTAATACAGGGTAATCTCACCAGTTTAATATATTGTGTGGTGTGTGTGTTCATGCAATCTTACCTGAAGCAACAACTCCATCTCTTGGACTGGGTTTGAAGGCTGTTACGTTGCCATATAAATGGCCATCAATGTCTGTGTTCTTTATTGCATTAGGTTTGTTGTCTTCAAATCCATCTGAGTTTTCATAGACTCCCTCTGACATCTTAATTAATACACTTGCGCTAAAATACAGTAACTTCTACTCTAATATACGTTTGTAGCTGTGTTTTCTCCCTGCACTGTCCTGCGTCTGTGCAACTTTAGGTAGTGAAACTCTTTATCAGTCAACCAAAGTGTGAAATTAACACAACACTGGCAACCACGTGACTCCCACCAGTCTTAGCTTGATAATATACTACATGATATGATTCTATATCATGCTATATGATGTATGTGTGAATTCACAGGGTCACAATTTTGGATGTTCTAAAATAAATTGGAATCCTGTTAATTGACATATACACTACATATATCCTGACTGAGTTTACAGCACCCCCAGCCTTCAAATGGAGAACACATTATGGCTCTCACTCTGTGACTGGTGGTGTAGGGGGAAGTTGCCCCTAGACACTGATCTTGGGTCAGTTTTTTAAATTTCCACCACAAATGGTTAAGGTTAGGATCGGGGGAGGGATTGCTGATCATAGATATATACTTAGGGGAAACTTCCCCCCAGAGATTGACTGGCCACCAGAAACTACTAACCCTGCTACTGTTCTCCGAGTGAGATGAGAGGGAGAACAGTAGCAGGGTTAGTAGTTTCCTGTATCTGTGAGGTCAGAGTGAGATGGGAGGGAGAACAGTAGCAGGGTTAGTAGTTTCCTGTATCTGTGAGGTCAGAGTGAGATGGGAGGGAGAACAGTATTAGGGTTAGTAGTTTCCTGTATCTGTGAGGTCAGAGAGAGATGGGAGGGAGAACAGTAGCAGGGTTAGTAGTTTCCTGTGTCTGTGAGGTCAGAGAGAGATGGGACGGAGAACAGTAGCAGGGTTAGTAGTTTCCTGTGTCTGTGAGGTCAGAGTGAGATGGGAGGTAGAACAGTAGCAGGGTTAGTAGTTTCCTGTATCTGTGAGATGGGAGGGAGAACAGTAGCAGGGTTAGTAGTTTCCTGTGTCTGTGAGGTCAGAGTGAGATGGAAGGGAGAACAGTAGCAGGGTTAGTAGTTTCCTGTATCTGTGAGGTCAGAGTGAGATGGGAGGGAGAACAGTAGCAGGGTTAGTAGTTTCCTGTGTCTGTGAAGTCAGAGCTCAGAACTCAATCTATCAACTACAATGAGGAGAGAACAGTCTTGTTCAAGAATGACTATATTGCAGTTGATTTGCACGCATCAACAAATGCGCATCAGATGACTGTACAACATGATGTGATTACCTGATGTGTTAAACAATCTGGAACGTGGCCAATGTCATGAGTGGGGTTGGAGGAGAGAGAGGGCAGAATTTGGTTATGAAGGAAGCTTTCAGCAGCCATCATGTTGACTAGCAGAGACAACAGAGATCATAGGGTGACAGTGAACTGTCATAACATCTACTGTCTACCCACAGGTTAACTGTCATAACATCTACTGTCTATGCACAGGTTAACTGTCATAACATCTACTGTCTATGCACAGGTTAACTGTCATAACATCTACTGTCTATCCACAGGTTAACTGTCATAACATCTACTGTCTATCCACAGGTTATTAACTGTCATAACATCTACTGTCTACCTACAGGTTAACTGTCATAACATCTACTGTCTGTCCACAGGTTAACTGTCATAACATCTACTGTCTATCCACAGGTTAACTGTCATAACATCTACTGTCTACCTACAGGTTAACTGTCATAACATCTACTGTCTATCCACAGGTTAACTGTCATAACATCTACTGTCTACCTACAGGTTAACTGTCATAACATCTACTGTCTGTCCACAGGTTAACTGTCATAACATCTACTGTCTATCCACAGGTTAACTGTCATAACATCTACTGTCTGTCCACAGGTTAACTGTCATAACATCTACTGTCTATCCACAGGTTAACTGTCATAACATCTACTGTCTATGCACAGGTTAACTGTCATAACATCTACTGTCACTCCACAGGTTAACTGTCACAGCGTCTACTGTCTATCCACAGGCTAACTGTCATAGCACCTGCCGTCTATCCACAGGCTAATTGTCATAACATCTACTGTCTATCCACAGGTTAACTGTCATAATATCTACTGTCTATCCACAGGTTAACTGTCACAATATATGCTGTCTATCCACAGGTTAACTGTCATATCATCTACTGTCTATCCACAGGTTAACTGTCATAACATCTACTGTCTATCCACAGGTTAACTGTCATAACATCTACTGTCTATCCACAGGTTAACTGTCATAACATCTACTGTCTATCCACAGGTTAACTGTCATAACATCTACTGTCTATCCACAGGTTAACTGTCATAACATCTACTGTCTATCCACAGGTTAACTGTCATAACATCTACTGTCTATCCACAGGTTAACTGTCATAACATCTACTGTCTATCCACAGGTTAACTGTCATAACATCTACAGTCTATCCACAGGTTAACTGTCATAACATCTACTGTCTATCCACAGGTTACTTTGACACTAACTGTTGCTTTGACACCACTATAAAACACAATATCTCTAAGAGATGGAAATGATCATGAATATCTATTACAGTAATGATGACATCTGCATAGTTACATCTGGGAATCTGAATGACATTTATCTTTGTCAGGTTGTTTGTGTTGTGGTTTCAAACTCAGTCTGATGATGACTGTGTCACACCTTCAAGAGGGCCTCAAACTTTAGGTTCGGTTCTGAAGGGGAAGAATTCAGAAAAATATACTTTGTTAGTGGGAAACAGCTAGCCTGAGTCCCATATATGTTTGTGTTGTCATTGTTTGGTGTGACAACAATATATGAGTTATCAAGACAGTACAAACAGATCTGGGACTCAGGCTAGGAAAGATCTAAACAGCAGTCAGAGGTTATGAGTGAAGTCTCCCTGATGACTGACTGATGACTGGTATCATTCCATATTTACCTAATGTGATATATCAATTATTTTAATGAACAATTAAGATTTTCTATTTCATTCTATTGAAATTATGATACTTGGTTCGGCCACAACATTTTTAATAAAACCTGTTACTGAGAAATGTCTGGAACTCATCCAGTGACATCATTACCAGTCACACAACCTGAGAGACTGTGACCATGACAACTGACCACAAGGTCCTGAATTTGAGAGAGGACCACTCCCACTGCTGTGGGTCACAGGCGTCACAGGTGTCCAGAGTTAGGCTGGTGAGGTTAAAGTGGGTGTCCAGGCCCAGTACACCTCCTTCTTCAACAGCTGACGCAGAGGGGAAGTGATGGCTGAATACTGGAGCAGGAAGAGCATGTTGTAACCCACCATTCCCAGAAATGAGGCAAGATGTGAAGCAGATGTCGGTTCTGGGACACGATGGACGACTTCCATGACTGGAATGACAGGAGTCATCGTAGGGTCGAGGAGAGGCTTATGTGTGAACGCTGTCGTGGCAAATATGTTGTTGAAGAGGGTGGGCCATTGCTCTTGCAACGTGGAGGTGACGTGCAGGATTGTTGAGCCAATGTTGTCCAACAGAGAGAACCCCAGGCTGGTGAACAGGTATAAACCTAAGATATTAGTGCCCTGCCGTGTGATGTGGAAAGGGAACTGAGTGAGGGCCTTGTTGTCATACTGCACCGGTTGAGTGTATAAAGCTGCCTACATCAATCACTGAGCGCCCATATCCGTACAGGCTAAGGCTGGTTGGCTGGAGGAGCAGGTGGGACAAGGACTGCTCGTAGGTAGCCATGTTGAGGAGCGACACCTTTGCTCCTGTGTCTAGCAGGAGAAGAATGCAGGAGTCACCCAGGTATACAGCACAAGTGGAAAACCCAGCTGGGTTCGAGCCAACAGTATGAATGACAGCGCGGGGTGTTTCCATGGGTCATGAGCGTTGGTGCACAGGGGGATGGGCTGGAGCTGACGTACACCACTTTGCAAAATGGTTTGGTTTCTGATATCGTCTACATGTCTGTCCACGAGCGGGGCAGTCAGGGGCAAGTGAAATGTCTATTGGAACGACAGTTGGCACACCGTTGACGCACATGGGTTGTCATCAACTGCAATGAGGCACTCATGTCACTGTCTAAGTGACATGTGTCTGTCCCTCAGAGATCTTAGTTGCACAGTGAGCTGCTGATTCCACTTGGGAAGCTTTGTTGAAACTCTGTTTCTTTGCCCAAATGTCCATCCAAAAGTTAAACAGGTGCATCATATGTGTTTGCTTCCCCAAGCATTTGGAAAATGCGCAGGCCCTCAGCGCCAAGACAGTGGAAAATAATGTCCCTTTTCCTCTCAGGGCTAACCACATCGAGTCCGGTAGCTAGCATGTACGTCTCAAACTACAACTTCCATGTGTCCCAGGGATTGTTGGTTTAAACACATGAGGCAAGAGCTGCTCCTGTGGAGGTAGGGATATTGTAGAAAAACTTTCAGACATCCTCGTTCGCCAAATGTTCTGTTTAATTATTTTATAAAAAACACTTGTTCTCAGTTGAAGCTGACATTTATCTCAATGAGTAGCATCTCAAAATACAACAGAAATAGAACAACCATATCACCTCATTATAAACTAAATAGACTTTACAATCAATGATACAAATCACGGATGCTATACTAGACAATCAGTGATGAACACAAAACAACACCTCTCTCTATCTCTCTCTCTCTCTCTATCTCTATCTCTATCTCTCTCTCTATCTCTCGTGTGTTCCTTATTGCTGTTTATTATGACCCGGTCTGCTTCACTCTCCAGACAGTCCTCTCTGCTCTCCTTCAAGGTTAGACAGGAAATATCAACTGGATTCAAACTTTTTCTTTTGTGTTATTTATTACAAAAAACACAAGGAAGGGGTA
Source organism: Salvelinus alpinus (assembly GCF_045679555.1). Taxonomy (NCBI): domain Eukaryota; kingdom Metazoa; phylum Chordata; class Actinopteri; order Salmoniformes; family Salmonidae; genus Salvelinus; species Salvelinus alpinus. Next base: position 71,496,065 of record NC_092091.1, read on the forward strand.
ACATTAAAGTATTAGAACATGAATGACAAACAATACAGCATCAAGACACTATCAAACATGTATCTGTCTTTCCGCAACAGAGACATCCTTACGTGTGAGGATGCGTGTGCATGATAGTGATATAAAATATATGTCATAGTTTCCTCCAAGATCCCCCCCACAGTTCCCCAATAGCTGTCCCTCAACCATTCGAGACCCCTCCCACAGTCCGCCTCCCGGAAGAATACAAAAAAATACAATTAATTCCATTCCCCCATGAACCCCCCAATGCACCAACAACCAAGAGAACTAAAGAGAAAAAAAGGAAAAGACAGAAGAAAACAGCAAACAACAATGCAACAAAAATTAAACAAAATAATACATTTAAAACAAAGGACATCAAGGACAACTAAACTCATAACAGCAATGCCTACTTTATATGTTTGTTATAAGTCGCTCTGGATAAGAGCGTCTGCTAAATGACTTAAATGTAAATGTAAATGTTTGTGTGCATGTCTGGCACTATTACATGTATGTGTGTGTTCTTGTATGTGTTTATTTGAATGAGAGTGTGTGTATATGCATGTGTACAAACACCTGCACGGCATCAGCCTCAGGCAAACCGGCATTAGTTGTAAAAACACTCCCATTTAGTGTCATTCAAACGTACTTTTATTTTGACTTTTTTTCCTTTATCTTTTGACCATCATTCTCTCTCTCACACAGCAACTCCACTCCCACTTGTCTCCAATTCCACATACCAACCCTCAGCTTCCCTCAGCCCATCCCATCTATCTCTGCTGGCCACCCACTTCGTGTTCCTCGCAACACATATTTTTCAACTATACTATGATGTTTAACGTACAATTTCAATCTATCTAATCCAATAGAATCTACAGATTGTGTGTTGAAGATAAATACATTTACTAAGAGTATTAGTAATATTAGTAATTGACTGACCCGGTCTCTCCAGATCTCCTGTACTATTTCTAGGGTCAATTTTAGATCAATGCTATGCATTTTCAGCCATTCCTGAAACTGAGACCAGAAACAGGCTACCTGAGGGCAATACCAAAATAAATGGTCTATTGATTCTGTATCCTCACAACAAAATCTGCAGAGCATCAATGATTTTATGCCCCAAATATTCAACATTTTGTTGGTGGCAAGAATTCTATATAATAATTTTAGCTGAAAAGCACGAAGTCTTGAATCTTGCGTTGTTTTATATATCAACTCATACACCCTGTACCACGGAATCGGTACATCTGTCACGTCCTGTTTTAGGTCAGGGCGTGACTAGGGGGTGATCTAGTATTGTTATTTCTATGTTGGTGTATTTTGTATGGTTCCCAATTAGAGGCAGCTGATTATCGTTGTCTCTGATTGGGGATCATACTTAAGTTGTCCTTTGTTCCCACCTGCGTTGTGGGATATTGTTTGTGTTAGTGTTTTGAGCACTACGGCTTTCACGTTCGTGTTATGTTTATTGTTTTTTGTAGTTTCACTGTGTAATAAATTATGTGGACCTCAACTCACGCTGCGCCTTGGTCCATTCCTATCAACGATTATCTTGTTTGGGATAGGGGGCAGCATTTTCACGTTTGGATGAAAAGCGTGCCCAAAGTAAACTGCCTGCTACTCAGTCCCAGTTGCTAATATATGCATATCATTAGTAGATTTGGATAGAACACACTCTGAAGTTTCTAGAACTGTTTGAAAGATGTCTGTGAGTATAACAGAACTCATATGGCAGGCGAAAACCTGAGAAAAATCCAACCAGGAAGTGGGAAATCTGAGGTTTGTAGTTTTTTAACTCTTTGCCTATCGAAATCATAGTGTTTATGGGGTCATATTGCACTTCCTACGGCTTCCACTAGATGTCAACAGTCTTTAGAACCTTGTTTGATGCTTCTACTGTGAGGTGGGGGCGAATGAGAGGGGATTGAGTAAGGTCTCTCCCAGAGTGCCACGAGCTGACCATGCGCGTTCATGTGAGAGTTAGCTTGAGTTCCATTGCATTTCTGAAGACAAAGGAATTCTCCGGTTGGAACATTATTGAAGATTTATGTCAAAAACATCCTAAAGATTGATTCTATACTTCGTTTGACATGTTTCTAAGGACTTTAACGGAACTTTTTGACTTTTCGTCTGCTCCTTGTGATTGCGCGTCATATTTGGAATACTTGGCTAAACGCGCTAACAAAAAGGAGGTGTTTGGACATAAATGATGAACTTTATAGAACGAATCAAACATTTATCGTGGAACTGGGATTCCTGGGAGTGCATTCTGATGAAGATCATCAAAGGTAAGTGAATATTTATAATGCTATTCTGACTTCTGTTGACGGATATCTTTATGGCTTATTTGGGCTCTGAGCGCTGTACTCAGATTATAGCATGGTGTGCTTTTTCCGTAAAGTTTAAAAAAAATCTGACATAGCGGTTGCATTAAGGAGAAGTATACCTTAAATTCTGTGAATAACACTTGTATATTTTGTCAATGTTTATTTTGAGTATTTCTGTAAATTGATGTGGCTCTGTGCAAATTCACGGGATGTTTTGGAGGCAAAGCCAAATGTAAACTGAGGTTTTTGGATATAAATATGAACTTGATTGAACAAAACATACATGTATTGTGTAACATGTTGTCCCGAGAGTGTCATCTGATGAAGAATATCAAAGGTTAGTGATTCATTTTATCTCTATTTCTGCTTTTTGTGACTCCTCTCTTTGGTTGGAAAATGGCTGTATGCTTTCTGTGACAAGTTGATGACCTAACATAATGATATGTTCTGCTTTCGCCGAAAACACTGTGGTTGGATTAACAAGAAGTTTATCTTTAAAATGGTGTCTAATACTTGTATGTTTGCGAAATTTGAATTATGAAATTTCTGTTGATTGAATTTGGCGCCCTGCAATATCATTGGCTGTTAACCGGTCCTAGACAGGTCATGACAACATCAAAAATCTCTTCCCAACTATTTTGCAATCTGCATGGCACAGTTGTCAACCATCTGGTCCTCAAATGAAACTGGTATACTTTCCTATTTATGCTATTTATATTCCCCTGTCAGTTTTGATCCTTTATATTGGGCAGACAGACCAGTTCCCTACCTCCTCCCGCTGCCACCCGCCTCCTCCATTTTTGGGGCAATGCTGTAATCAATTGGTTGTACCCTTGGATTGAGCAGACCTCTTTGACCTCTTTGACAGGGCCCATGCCCACCTCTTTGACCTCTTTGACAGGACCCATGCCCACGTCTCTGACCTCTTTGACAGGGCCCATGCCCACGTCTCTGACCTCTTTGACAGGGCCCATGCCCACGTCTTTGACCTCTTTGACAGGGCCCATGCCCACGTCTCTGACCTCTTTGACAGGGCCCATGCCCACGTCTCTGACCTCTTTGACAGGGCCCATGCCCACGTCTCTGACCTCTTTGACAGGGCCCATGCCCACCTCTTTGACCTCTTTGACAGGACCAATGCCCACCTCATTGACCTCTTTGTCCTATTTGACAAGGCCCATGCCCACCTCTTTGACCTCTTTGACAGGGCCAATGCCCACCTCATTGACCTCTTTGACAGGGCCCATGCCCACCTCTTTGTCCTATTTGACAGGGCTCATGCCCACCTCTTTGACCTCTATGACGGGGCCCATGCCCACCTATTTGACCTCTATGATGGGGCCCATGCCCACCTCTTTGACTTCTATGACAGGGCCCATGCCCACCTCTCTGACCTATTTGACAGGGCCCATGCACACCTCTTTGACCTCTATGATGGGGCCCATGCCCACCTCTTTGACTTCTATGACAGGGCCCATGCCCACCTCTCTGACCTATTTGACATGGCCCATGCCCACCTCTTTGACCTCTATGATGGGGCCCATGCCCACCTCTTTGCCTCTTTGACAAGGCCCATGCCCACCTCTGACCTCTTTGACAAGGCCCATGCCCACCTCTTTGACCTATTTGACGGGGCCCATGCCCACCTCTTTGACCTCTTTGACAGGGCCCATGCCCACCTCTTTGACCTATTTGACAGGGCTCATGCCCACCTCTTTGACCTCTATGACAGGGCCCATGCCCACCTCTTTGACATCTTTGACAGGGCTCATGCCCACCTCTTTGACCTCTATGACAGGGCCCATGCCCACCTCTTTGACATCTTTGATGGGACCCATGCCCACCTCTCTGACCTCTTTGACAAGGCCCATGCCCACCTCTCTGATGGGCTCCTTGATTTCTTCCTCTCCCTTGATGTCTATCCTGCTCCATGTTTACACACACCCTTTTGTATGGTGACCAATTATGGTTACCACTATGTGAAATCAATTAGCAGTAATTAATAGTCATTATGGTTATCATGTATCATACATGTAATTTAGAATTCTAAACTTTACAAACAGTTCTCAAAATCTATATAAAGTAGACAAACCAGTTTAAAATCTATTGGTTTACCAAACGGTTAAGTGGTTAACAAATAAGTGCAGTTGGATTAACTGATGGTCAAATGTCTATAAACAAAGGAGAATAGAATCAAATGAAAAGTATTGTGAGCAGTGCCTTGTGAAAGGCAATTGCTTTTGATGAAAGGTATTTCTAGATGAAACAGGTTGAGTGAAAAAGTTACTGTGCGATTATGTGTGTTGTACTTAGTCAATTGAAAATGTGCTTAAATTTTTTGAAAAAACAGCATTTTTGATGATCTGTTTTGAGTTGTGTACTAAGTTGTGACATTTTACCACATAGTTGTGAAAGTAGTAACAAAGTGATAAAAAAACAATATAACAGCAAAATGACATGTTTCATTGTTAAATCTATTGTGATGAGTCTGCTGTACTGACTTCATTTTGAATCTGATGATGTGTGAAACATACTGGGAGACAGGAAGCTACAAACAGGAAATAAGTAGGACTTTTATTGATATGATACTACCAACAAAATGGTGTGTGTGCATGAGTGTGTGTACATCCATGCATGTGGTCGTGCAAGTGTGTGCATGAGGGTGTGTGTGTGTGGGTTTGAGACATAGAGAGAGAGAGTGTGAGAGATAGATCGGGAGAGAGACAGAGAATGAAAGAGGAAGTTGTTTCAACTGTGGGCATACATGTGTTACACTATGTTGCCATGGTGAGGTTAAATCACTTTCTCATGAATCCAGTTGAGATTCCTGTCACATGACAAGTCATTCCATGCCTCCAGAGGACTCTGATTTTCACATATCTCAACCCAGTCCTCATCACCATATTCTGGTTTGCCACCACCATTATCAGGCTGATGTGGAGACCAGTACCTACAGGGTTAAAAACAGTGGTTAATGGTTAATACCAGTACCTACAGGGTTAAAAACAGTCAGATATCATTGTTAACACCAGTACCTACAGGGTTAAAAACATTCATATAATGGTTAATACCAGTGCCTACAGAGTTAAAAACAGTCAGATATCATGGTTAATATCAGTACCTACAGGGTTAAAAACAGTCAGATATCATGGTTAATACCAGTACCTACAAGGTTAAAAACAGTCAGATATCATGGTTAATACCAGTACCTACAGGGTTAAAAACTGTCAGATATCATGGTTAATACCAGTACCTACAGGGTTAAAAACAGTCAGATATCATGGTTTGAACATCACCATCCTAAATAATTTCAGCTTAATGTATAGACAAGCCACCATTAATGACAATAACCTGTATAGATAAAGGTTGAATGAACTGAACATTGGAGCCTTATTGTCAGAGTAGTTATCATCTATTACTCTGTGGTCAGTGTTGGTCCACTAGTTGAGTATGGAGGACCTAGAGTATGAACAACACAGATAATTATTTATTATTAGAGTATTATTAAAGCAGTAGTATATTACCTTGGGGTGGTCAGTGGGGTGCCGTCCACCCATCCCCAGGTCCCCTCAGTAACAGAGTCAGTCAGACCAGTCCTGACTCCCTTGTTGTGGATGAAGAGAAATCGATGTTGTTGAGAAAGATACGTAAATATATGTTTAAAACTTCTAGCGTCCCACCTCGACAACCTCCGGTGAAATTGCAGAGCGCCAAATTCAAATTAAATTACTATAAATATTTAACTTTCATGAAATCACAAGTGCAATACATCAAAATAAAGCTTAACTTGTTGTTAATCCAGCCGCCGTGTCAGATTTCAAAAAGGCTTTACGGCAAAAGCAAACCATGCGATTATCTGAGGACAGCGCGCAGCACACAAAACATTACAAACAGTTAGCAGCCAAGTAGATTAGTCACAAAAGTCAGAAATAGCAATAAAATTAATCACTTACCTTTGATGATCTTCGTATGGTTGCACTCACAAGGCTCCCAGTTACACAATAAATGTTCATTTTGTTCGATAAAGTCCCTCTTTATATCCAAAAACCTCCATTTTGTTGGCGCGTTTTGTTCAGTAATCCAATGGCTAAAATGCTGTCACAAGAGGCAGACGAAAATTCCAAATAGTATCCGTAAAGTTCGTAGAAACATGTCAAACAATGTTTAAAATCAATCCGCAGGTTGTTTATAGCCTAAATAATCGATAATTTTTCAACCGGACAATAGCGTCGTCAATATAAAAGAAAAACAACAAATTCTTATTTACAATGACGGCCTAGGAACACTGGGTTAACTGCCTTGTTCAGGGGCAGAACAACAGATTTTTACCTTGTCAGCTCAGCGATTTCATTCAACAACCTTCCGGTTACTGGTGTCGTGACGTTGTATTAGTTAATGTGACGACTGTTGCTCATCGAATGATTAAATGTTTCTAATTGTGTGATTAACTGAATCAAGCAATTATTAACTCATTAACCTGGGGCACCATGGGAAAATTAGTTTTATTGAGTTTCTATTTCCCAAATTAACTCAAAGATTATCAGAATATCGATTTTACAACAGCCGCTAATTAATCAGTTTCCTCTACAATCTCATTATGAACGTCGCATAATCCGGATATCTGCACAGACCCGAGTCTCACCAATGAGTTCGTACCACACAAATCTTAGTTGAGTATTTATTTACTAGAAACCTAAAATGATGATAAAAGATACATATACACAAAAACACATTCTAGGCTATTGATTAGAACTTAGTATAACGGGCCAACACACTATGGCGCATGTTACCGAAAATGGGGATTTAAAAGAGAGAGAAAAAGAGAAAGTACACGAGAGAAATATACATTTGGGTGAATTTGTCAACTATGCTTATTCTAACCCTTGCCCCAAACTGCCGCTCTTATGGGTCAGAATATAATGATGTAATTACGTGTGGGAGGTCTCAGATGGGAAGCTCCGCGTGGACCGTTTAGGCTGCTCAATGACACACTTCTCCGGCGCAACTCTCTGGTTGTCCTCACGATGTCAGTGTCCTTTTGGCTTAGTGGTCTGTTTCCTCGCCCTTGCTCTGATAGGGGTCTTCTGAGGACAGACAGCTCTGTAGCTCAGAGCTCACAGCGTAGGAATGAAACAGTGTAGATACCACGATTCGATGGAGAGTGGAGGCTAGGTGGTCCGGCTTGAATTCACTCGCTTAGACACAGCTACTCATCTGTAGCTTGGGTCGAAAAAATATTTATTTGTCTTCAAACTTGTGTTGCGTTTTGGCTTCGTTTACTTTTTAGACCTTGGCTGCAGCTTGTGTCACTTAGTCTGATATGTTATTTCTTCACTCACATGTTTTATACCCTCGGGTCAGAAGCGGGCGTTACCGCCTTCAGGGCAATTCTCTGGGCGTACCAAGTTAAGAGGCAAGGTCTAGATTTTACTCAAATCCAATTTTAGACAACTAACTTCACATTTCATCTTTACCAAAACATTCTCTTTGATTTGGACATTTTCCACACAATGTACAATGTATAAACATCAAACATATACTAGGAAAACTCTTAACGTTACAATGTTTGCGTAATAGCGTAATCTATTAACCTTTAATAACAAAACAAAAATGACATACATTTTCATATTCCATCTATCGTCATGACCACCATTGTGGCTGACAGAAACCATTGTTCCAAAGTCCCTTAATTTCATGTTTAATGTTCTGAGGCTGGTTCTCCATAGTGAGAGGACAAAGGAATTTTGTCTGTCGCCTAAGATTTACCATGGGCGTGAGGGGTCATAAAAACCCCATATCTTCCTATCCCTTGAGATCCCTTCTCCTCTGGTGGGGATGAAATCTCTCTGCAGGATTGTGGTCATTGGTAACCTGAGCCGAGCAGGACAGTCATGACACTGGCCCACCGCTCTAACCACTAGGCTACCTGCCACCCGAAACTGGGATGGATCCCGAGGCAAATGTGGCTAACCAGTGAACCTCCAGGTGTTCATCATTAATACTGTGTCTCAGAAGTTTCTGTCCATGACTGATGCAACCCAAAAAAGTATTAAAGACAGAGTTAATGAGTACTTGAGGTCACCGAGAAAGTCTGGACATGGCCTGCTCTCCCTTATGAAAGGAATTAGGTATCTTTGCCATGTTTACTATGTACTGTAGGCTATGTTCATTGTCAGACTGCACAGTAGACTAATAAACATATGCATTTTGAAGTAGTCAACAACAACAACAAATCAATAACATGTCCTACCACAGTGTGTTTTTGGTTGATGGCAAATATATAATACAGTCAATGGATTTGTGAATTAAATCGCTTTAATGTTGAATTATTTAAGGCTCCTTTCTCTTCTCTCTGCTGGAGTTATTTTAAGAATAAAGTAGGCTAATGAAGGCAACAAACTGTTGCTTACTGAAACTCCCAAAGCCATCCAAATGTTACAATGGGATTTGAAGCAAAAGCCGACCCGCGTATGGTCAACTATTTCAGCACCGTTTTGTGCTGCTCTGAGACAAGCAAGACTACTTAATAAACATATACAAGTAATTCAAAAATATATTTATATTTTACCACTGTAGATGTTGCAGTCAGTCAGAGATGAGTCCTATTGTAAAGTGCAGCCTAAAGGCAAAAATGGGCAAACTTGCAATGTATTCAATGATTAAGTACTCTCAAACCAGATTTGCCCAACCCCTACAAATATATTCATTTAATATTAGCCCTGCATCATAATTGTATAAAAGCCCATTAGATATTAATGTAGAATCCTCTAAATGTAATTACATCTACTACTGTAATTTGTTGATCTGCATTGATCTGCAAGTATTTTAATTTAGAGATTCCGGTAAACTCCTTGATGTTTCCTTTCATGTGTCCAACCAATTATTATTGGATTATTCACCATGGCAACCAATGCAATGTATTTCTTAGTTAGGTCGGCTTGTTGGCAGAATTCACAGCCTGCTAGCTTGTGAAAAACAAAATGGCTCCAGCTGTCCATCACTACTGTAAATATAAAGAGTGGATATAGAGGGTGCAACCGGGATATAGAGGGTGCAACCGGTAAGCACCTTAGGAGTAAATGTCAGTTGGCTTTCCATAGCCGAGGCATTCAGAGGTCAAGACAGCAAGTGAGTGAGTGAGTGAGACCGAGAGAGAGAGAGAGAGACAGAGACAGAGACAGAGACAGAGACAGAGACAGAGACAGAGACAGAGACAGAGGATCAAAACACACACAGTAAGGCGTGTTAATGAGTTCCGAGAGCCGATCTGTTATCCAACCATTAGTTTAATATTAAAAACAGTCAAACGCTTCTCAAAAACGCCCTCTGGTGGTCAAACTAGCTCTAACTAGCGTTAATGACAACAATGTCTGACACTTAAATAACGTGTCATAGAATTCTGCGGCAGTACGCAAGTTGTGCTGCAGTATGATGCAACTTTTATTTCTTCTCTAGGATAGGGGGCAGAGTTTTCACTTTGGGAAAAATAGCGTGCCCAATTTCAACTTCCTTCTACTCATCCCCAGAATATAAGATATGCATATTATTAGTAGATTTGGATAGAAAACCCTCTGAAGTTTCTAAAACTGTTTGAATCATATTTGTAAGTATAACAGAACTTATGTAGCAGGCAAAACCCAGAGGAATAACCATTAAAACATTTTTTTTTTTTAAGTCACTGTCTGTTCAATGAGATTTCATTGGAATGCCAGATTTCTAATCACTGTGATCTCAGTTCCTACTGCTTCCACTGGATGTCACCAGTCTTAGGAAATAGGTTGAGGTTATTCATTTGTGCAATGAAGAAGGCCATCAGGAAGTAGAGTAACGTCATGTGTACTGTTTGAGAGTTGCACAAGCGTTTGTTTGTTGATCTCCTGTATTGAAAACAGATAGACCCGTCTTCAATTTGATTGATTATTAACGTTTACAAATAACTTAAGTTGTATTACAAAAGTACTTTGAAATGTTTTGGCAAAGTTTAGAGGTAATTTTTGAGATATTTTTGTAGTGACTTTGCGCAAATTGGAAGCTGTTTTTTTCTGGATCAACTGCGCCAAATAAATGGACAATTTGTATATATATGGACGGAATTAATCGAACAAAAGGACCATTTGTGATGTTTATGGGACATATTGGAGTGCCAACAAAATAATTTCGTCAAAGGTAATGCATGTTTTATATTTTATATCTGCGTTTTGAGTAGCGCCGGCATGGTTGAAATATGCTACACTCTCTTTGTTGACATTGTGCTATCATCATATTATAGCATCTTATGCTTTCGCCGAAAAGCCTTTTTGAAATCTGACATGTTGGCTGGATTCACAACGAGTGTAGCTTTAATTTGGTATCTTATATGTGTGAATTAATGAAAGTTTGATTTTATATAATTTTTTTGAATTTGGCACTCTACATTTTCCCTGGCTATTGGCCAGGTGGGACGCTACCGTCCCGCTATCCCAGAGAGGTTTTTAAGGAAGAACCACTGTAGGCGTTGGCAAGACAGCACTAAACAGATCTGGGACTCTAGCTAGGGTTGGGGTAAGGTTTAGGTAAGAAGAATTGTTTAGGGGTTGGAGTGAGGTTAGAAAACAAAATTCAAGCCAGGAACCTTGTGTTATGGCTTCCATTCACCACCAACCTATCACCTAGTAAGTGTATTTAACTCACACTGGGCAATGTAAGCTCTGCCCACTGACCATTGAGCTTTAATTGAACCAATCACATTCATTATGTCCTTGAGGCAGAGCTGCCCTCAGGGCAAGATTGAATATGGAAAACTGTCCCTAACCAATCTGGATTGTTGTTTGAGGTTTAGGCTAAATCTCTATCACCTGTTCACATTCTTTTAACCAACCCGTTGTCCATCTGCTGGTGAATAAGAGAAAAAGCATTGGGCATTTAAATAAACCGATGACCAAACCACAAACAACATGGAAGCTGTCAAAAAACAAGGAAGATGAAGATGAAGGCACTTAAAATGCCTTTATTGTGGTCGTACGTTCAATGAAACAACACACAAAAAATGAATGTAAAAAAAGAAAGAAGAAAACAATGGAGCATATTATCTACAATATTGTATGTATACTGCATAACTTTGCTCTTCAATAAAACATATTGGTTCATTGAACAATATAGTTTAAAATATTAGAGATTGGGTTGCTAGATGGTGGTGTCATACATGACCGATGACATCACAATGGTCTTAAAGCCAATTTGAACAATGGGTTAATGAGGAAATGTATCAGTCTTCATTGGTTATCAACATGGCTTGTTTCTGCTGCTGCAAAAAGGTATGAAATCAGGTCATTTAATCGAGTAACAACTACTTATATTCTGGAGTAGTATTTCTTATATAGACCTAGTGGGATGAGTACAAGTTAAAGTACATTCTGATTGACAAATACATAAAAAGTGTACATGAAATGTACATGAAGTTTGGCTTTTGCAAATGTCACTCAATGTAACCTGTCTATACTGTGTTATTTGAGGTTTAGGATAGATAGCTAAGTTCCTCTAATTTAGGCCTACCTTTTCCTATTCTGATGACCCCATTCTTCCATTGGCTGGGGATCAAGGAAAAAAGTATTTAGCACTATCACATTTTCTTGTCAACAGAAAAAACGTCAGAAAGCAAATTCAGTTGATGTGGAGCAGAAGACAAGAAAGAAGAAGGAGAGTGGCACTTCATCCCCCTCTCCAATTCCATCTGACCGTTCTGAACAGAATGGCTTCGCCACCTCTGACCCCTCACCCTCTGACCAACTCTCCTCCCTCCATCCACCTCCCTCTCCTGTTAAATGTTCCTCTCAGCCTTGCTCTCCTGCTAAACAGCCCTCTGTACCCCGGTCACCTGCCAAACACCCCTCCCCAGTGAAATCCTGTCCAGTGGTGTCCCATCCTAGTTCTCCCTCTCCTACCAACCCTCTAGACTGTCATGGAGACACCAGCCATGAGGGCACAACAGTCAGGTAATTCAAACATAAAGTACAGTGCCATCCTAGAGTCTCTTTGGAGAGTTGGGTTTAGTGCTACAAGACCAGGGCCAGTGTTTATCAAGAGTATGAGTGCTAATCTAGGATCAGGTACTCTGTCCATAATAATCTGATTTATTATGATCTAAAAGTCAAAACTGATCCTAGATCAGACTCCTACTCTGAGACACTTGATAAACACAGTCCCAGAAAGTTATTTTCCTCAAACTGTAGTTTTAGGCTCTTCTATCCACATCTAGTGGATAAAGAGAGTACTAACCTATTGCCCTGGTCTACTTGGTACACTGCATTTATATGGACAGCAGTACATGCATAACTACTCAGACTGTGTTTATAGTACAGTATAGTATTTAATAGAGAGACTGTGTAGAGTGATACTATCTCTGTGTTGGAGGCTTTAGACCTGTTTCTCTCCTTCCTCCAGACCTCTGTCTCTTCAGGAACACTCTAGTCCAAGACCCCAGAGGCCAGTCTCAGCCACCAGAAGCATGACTCTTCCCAGGGCCAGCTCAGCCACCAGAAGCATGACTCTTCCCAGGGCCAGCTCAGCCACCAGAAGCATGACTCTTCCCAGGACCAGCTCAGCCACCAGAAGCATGACTCTTCCCAGGGCCAGTTCAGCCACCAGAAACATGACTCTTCCCAGGGCCAGTTCAGCCACCAGAAACATGACTCTTCCCAGGGCCAGCTCAGCCACCAGCAGCATGACTCTTCCCAGGGCCAGCTCAGCCACCAGAGGGCCAGAAGAGACCCAGGGGGCCAGAGGAGAACGGGGGGCACTGGTTAAAATGGAACTTCTTGGGTAAACCACAACACACTTCAAATGTATTGAATATAAGTTATTTATTGTTTAAAGATAAGTGTCTGATATACTATGGGGATAGGGCTTACTATCGAGCATGTTCGTTTTATTAGATATTTATAAACCCATGAACTATGTCAACCTTGGTCTAAAGGACATCCACTTCTTTGTGTTAAATATCATTTATCCCTGACCAAGATGGCTGCCATTATCACCACTTTATAGAGATATGAAGGTTTATGATTCATCTCTATGTGTGTACTGATGGCTGCTTCTTCTTCACAGGTTGCCTAACATTGGCAACACTTGCTTCCTTAACGCCACCCTGCAGTGCCTCCTGGTCCTGCCGTCCTTCTCAAAGGCAATCCTGCACCAGGAACAACTCTGGAGCTCCTCCCCCTTCTCCAACCTGCTCAGGTAAGGAAGGCTCAAAAGCAGACACTCACCCCACACACCCATTATTTGTGGTCATAAATTAAAGAAGGGACACTCTTTTCACGCCACTTCTATAGAAAGTGATTGTCGTAGCAGGTTAGGAGAGCATTTTCACTAATCCTAACCCTTTTCCTAACCTTAACCACTTCATATTTTGCTGTGTATTGTATTTTTGGTTTATTTTCCAGTTTCTTTTTGTTTTCGGGAATCTTCATAACCAAGAGGAACAACAATGACACAATGATTATGATGTAGGCATTTGTAGGCCAATTTGGAAAGTGTAGAATGACTACATGACCCACAATGCTCATTGACTGAACATTCCACCTTACCATGGGAAATTTGGTCGTTTTTTAAAATGCTCTGGAATTGAGAGCAGTATCCAAAACAAATATCTTAGGAGAATAAACAACACATTTTTGTTGTTTGGCTTCATTGTCCGTCCTCAAAGGTGAAATTGCTTTGACTCGAATGAATAATTTCTAATGATGGGGTGCCGCTAGATAAAACATATTTGTATATACTCATCTGCCTCTTCAGGCTTAAGCCAGTAGGTTGACACCATCCAGTCAGCTGCTAATTTACTCTCTGTCTCCCCTACAGGTGTCTGTCTGATGTGCACCGTTTGAGTCTACCTGACAGTGGTGCAAACCAGGCCTCAAAAACAGACCTCATGTGGAAGGTCAAGTACTCCTTGTCGGGATACGATTTGAAGTATCTGGGGGACACGCAACAGGTAACTGAGGCACTACTCTCTTGTGTACGAGCACTCTATTTGAAAGGGTTCATTTTATCTTCATCGTTTTCTTTTATCTTGGTGTGTTTCTCTCTCTTCCTCATCATAGGACGCACACGAGTTACTTGTGAACATGCTGTGCCAGCTGAAGGAGGAGGGCATGATACTGAAGACACTCGGGGTGAACTATTCCTGCCCTGTTTCTCAGCTGGAGTTCCAGCTTGTGTCGGTGCGCACATGTACCAGGTAAGAGATCCCATTGGTTGTAATGTATCTACTGAGAAGAGTGATTTTTCTACAAACAATATTACAAAACACATGGCATAACAGAAACATTGTAGAGACCTGACACAGAAACAGACTTGATGCATTTTCCTTCTCTTTGTGCTGCTTCTGAAGCTGTGGGCGCGAGTCGTCCACCAGAGAGGACTACAACCACCTCTCATTGGACTTCAGCCCTGAGCGCACCTTGCTGAGCAGCCTAGCACTCACTTTCAAAGTCAGCACTTAGGGCTCAGCCCTGCATGTAGAGACTAACACCCAGGGCAAGCTGCCCACTGCCTCAGAATACGCTCTTATTATTGTAGTGGTGTCATTCATTTTGTAATGCTTTTGTTTCTAACCAGGGTGAAAAGGTTCAATTCACATGTGAGGGTTGTAAAGGCCTCCACGCCTTAAAGGTGGAGCAGTTCCACACACTGCCTCTGTGAGTTGTCCCTTTATAACCTCTCATAGGACTAGCAGTGTTACATGAAATGAGTGGTCATTGTGTCCTGAGCCTTTAGGAGTAGTTACCTTCCTGAGCAGGTTGTAGGACTTAGGGATGAGCACCACCGAACACATTTCACTCCTCTGTTATTTTGTTGACTGGTTTCATTGTCTGTCTGTTCATCTCTCTTCCTCTCTGTCTCTGGGTAGTGTGCTGGTTCTGCATCTGAAGAGGTTTGGAGGACCTGGGGGGTTGGAGAAGCTGGAGGCTCCTCTTTTGTTTCCTTCGGAGCTGAGGCTCTCCACCCTCTGTGGGGACATGGTGCCACACCTGCACAGTAACAGCCCACAGGCCCTCACCAACCAGGCCCCCAGCATCCAGGGGTCCATCCCCCAGACCCTCGCCAGCCAAGTCTCCAGCCCACCTGGAGAGGCCAAAGACAGCGCCCTCTGCTGTTCAGGTAGGTCATGGCACCATAACACTCTTCTTGCTCCAACACCACACAAACCACCCACTCCCAAAACGGTCCTGCTGACAGAGAAGCTGGAAGCTGCAGTTTAAAATGTTTCTCAGACATCTTTAGTGATGTATGGGAGCTGTTTTAGTCCAGCGCATTTCAGACAAGTGACCACGTTTTCACAGCTCTTGATATGTATATTTGACCCCTCAGATTCAAATGACCAGGAACCAGGAAAAGTGCTGCTGACAGCCTCAGTGGTGAGAAGAGAGAGAGAGATAGAGAGTGAAACCAGTGAAAAATAAGTTATGACAGAACACTGAGATAGTTATGAGGAGTACACGATGTAGTAGACCTCCTGTAGTAGACTAGTACTGTAGTAGACTGTAGACAGTGTGGTGGACTGTAGAGGAAATGAGAATCCTACGACCACATGTGTTTTCTTACAGAAGCAGCAGCCAGTGCAGTCAGTGAATGGTTACTACCAGCTGACTGGGGTAGTCTCTCATTTGGGAGGCTCCGCAAACTCCGGTAAGTAAATAACATAAAACACACACATGCAGATGCACAATGCATATGACATTTTTTGTCTTAGCCAGATTTGCAGGGGTATGGAACAAAATTACAAATCATTTGTGGACCGCAAATTGACCGTAAGAAGGCCAAACAGATATAATATTTTACTCATTTCAAACATTGCTTACATTTGTGTACAATCACATATATCTCTTTATTGTGCGTGGGAATACTTTGAAACAGATTTCCAAAATGAAAATCACTTGGAGCTGACTTGCTGGTGTTTTTACAGTCTTTTAAATATGACATTTTATTGGGTCAGAAAACATGGTGGGCCAAATAAATTCACCTGTGGGCCAAATTTGTCCCGTGTGCCGCCATTTGTGGATCCCTGGTGTAGGGGATAATTAGACCCGCCAATAGCATTTCGACCAAGCGAGAAAGGCTGCAGGCTTCAGAGTGAAGTGCCATCCCAACAAGCACTGCAATATGTTTAGAGTTTATGCAATTTAATTCAAAAGAATGGAGAGGCATGCCTAATTATATGCCAAGTGTATTTGTTTATCTCTGATTTCAAAACTTTACACATGTAAGAGATAAAATACCTCCCAAAGGAACTGTTTAACTGTTACAACACACTCTATTACCCACAATAGTCTGACCTTTGACCTCTAGTCTGTCTTCCTTGTTCCACAGGGCACTACATTAGTGACATCTTGCATGCCAGTGGAAACTGGTTCTGCTGTAACGACAGCCAGGTGTCAATGTCCAATGAAGCCACTGTGCTGAGGACCAGAGCCCGGAGTGCCTACATGCTCTTCTATATGTTCAGGTACTGCTGACTCTCGCCATCTATGTTCTTGTGTTTCTATTTATGTGTACGGTTCCTTTTACCCTACAGGGCAAGAGAGCGGAAGGCCCCAGCACACAGGGCCTAACAGGAGCACCAGCACCAGCCCCAGCATAAACAGGGGTAGTACCAGGCCAAGCCTCAAAACCCCCAGCCCAGCCTCAACAAAAGCAGCATTTGGACCATTTTCAACAACCCCAGCCCAGCCTCAACATGGGAAGAACGAGGCCCAGTCTCAACATGGGCAGAACAAGACCCAGCCCCAACAACCTCAGACCTGCCTCAACATGGGAAGGATTTTTTCTAGGATTTTTCCTGTGGTCAGCTCAATTCAGTTAACGATTACAGTCCTTAACGATTACAAGCATACCTTGACATACTGTATGGTAGTGAAACTCTTTATCTGTCAACCACAGTGGATTAGAAACACTGGCAACCACGTGACTCCCACCAGCCTTAGATTGATAATATAATACATGATATGACTCCCACCAGTCTTAGTTTGATACTATACTACATGATATGACTCCCACCAGCCTTAGTTTGATAATATAATACATGATATGACTCCCACCAGCCTTAGTTTGATAATATAATACATGATATGACTCCCACCAGTCTTAGTTTGATAATATACTACATGATATGACTCCCACCAGCCTTAGTTTGATAATATAATACATGATATGACTCCCACCAGTCTTAGTTTGAATATATAATACATGATATGACTCCCACCAGCCTTAGTTTGATAATATAATACATGATATGACTCCCACCAGCCTTAGTTTGAATATATAATACATGATATGACTCCCACCAGCCTTAGTTTGATAATATAATACATGATATGACTCCCACCAGTCTTAGTTTGATAATATAATACATGATATGACTCCCACCAGCCTTAGTTTGATAATATAATACATTATATGACTCCCACCAGCCTTAGTTTGATAATATAATACATGATATGACTCCCACCAGCCTTAGTGTGACAATATAATACATGATATGACTCCCACCAGCCTTAGTTTGAATATATAATACATTATATGACTCCCACCAGCCTTAGTGTGATAATATAATGCATAGTATGACTCTATATCATATTATATGATGTATGTGTGAATTCACAGGGTGACAATTTTGGATGTGCTAACATTATTAGGGATCCTGTTAATTGACATATACACTACATATATCCTGACTGAGCACATTATGGATCTCACTCTGTGACTAGTAGTGTAGGGGGTAGATGCTGATCTTAGGTCGGTTTTGCATTTCCACCACAAATGGTTAAGGTTAGGATTGGGGGAGATAAACCTGATCCTAGATCTGTACCTAGGGGAAACTTCCCCCCGGAGTGTGACCGGCCACCAATGGCCATATAGGGATCTTTCTATCTGTGATGTCTGTGAAGAGTTACTCAGAATGACAAGCAGAAGTTCTGACAATATCTCCATAGTTCCAGTTTGATGGATTTAAGAGAATAGAAAAAAAATATTTAACAAACTTCACATGTTTTATGACCAAAAATTAATATTTCCACCCTGTCTTTTAGTACAACATAACATATACATACCAGTTACATCAAATGACACAACTCTCTCTGCACTGATTCCACTGTTCCACATGACATCTACCAACATGAACTATTATACAACTCTATAGCTCTACTCTATTCCACAGGAGGAGAGAAAGCATCACACAGATCCTAACATACAGGGACAGAGTCAAAGGTGTCCCTCTGGTGGACGTAGTACTAACTACAGGTACAGCTGTAGTGTTGCTGACAGAGACCTGGGTGGATGTAGTACTAACTACAGGTACAACTGTAGTGTTGGTGACAGAGACCTGGGTGGATGTAGTACTAACTACAGGTACAGCTGTAGTGTTGCTGACAGAGACCTGGGTGGATGTAGTACTAACTACAGGTACAGCTGAAGTGTTGGTGACAGAGACCTGGGTGGATGTAGTACTAACTACAGGTACAGCTGTAGTGTTGGTGACAGAGACCTGGGTGGATGTAGTACTAACTATACCTACAGCTGTAGTGTTGGTGACAGAGACGTGGGTGGATGTAGTACTGACTACAGGTACAGCTGTAGTGTTGGTGACAGATACCTGGGTGGATGTAGTACTAACTACAGGTACAGCTGTAGTGTTGGTGACAGAGACCTGGGTGGATGTAGTACTAACTACAGGTACAGCTGTAGTGTTGGTGACAGAGACCTGGGTGGATGTAGTACTAACTACAGGTACAGCTTTAGTGTTGGTGACAGAGACCTGGGTGGATGTAGTACTAACTACAGGTACAGCTGTAGTGTTGGTGACAGAGACCAGGGTGGATGTAGTACTAACTACAGGTACAGCGGTAGTGTTGGTGACAGAGACCTGGGTGGATGTAGTACTAACTACAGGTAAAGCTGTAGAGTTGGTGACAGAGACCTGGGTTGATGTAGTACTAACTACAGGTACAGCTGTAGTGTTGGTGACAGAGACCTGGGTGGATGTAGTACTAACTACAGGTACAGCTGTAGTGTTGGTGACAGAGACCTGGGTGGATGTAGTACTAACTACAGGTACAGCTGTAGTGTTGGTGACAGAGACCTGGGTGGATGGAGTACTAACTACAGGTACAGCTGTAGTGTTGGTGACAGAGACCAGGGTGGAGGTAGTACTAACTACAGGTACAGCTGTAGTGTTGGTGACAGAGACCTGGGTGGATGTAGTGCTAACTACAGGTACATCTGTAGTGTTGATGACGGAGACCTGGGTGGATGTAGTACTAACTACAGGTACAGCTGTAGTGTTGGTGACAGAGACCTGGGCCCGGTTTCCCAGAAGCATATTTAGGCTAAGTTCATCTTTGAACAATAGCATCCTGTGGTTGTAACGATGGACTTAGCCTTACGATGCTTTTGGGAAACCGGGCCCTGGGCTGTAGAGCTCACAACCATCCCCACAGACGCGTTTTGTCTCCTAGAGATTAAAGTACTTTGGTGTGAAAAGTGCAAATCAATCCCAGAACAACAGCAAAGGACCTTGTGAAGATGCTGGAGGAAACAGGTACAAAAGTATCTATATCAACAGTAAAATGAGTCCTATATCAACATAACCTGAAAGGCCGCTCAGCAAGGAAGAAGCAACTGCTCCAAAACCGCCATAGAAAAGCCAGGCTACAGTTTGCAGCTGCACATGGGGACAAAGATTGTACTTTTTGGAGACGCCCCCCGGCGTCTCTTCATAGTATTCTTCAGATCGCTTCATAGTTCAAGAGGATGGCCCAACATCATTCAAGTTTTGGAACAGTTCTCTCCATGCTTACTCCATGTGGACTTCTGTCCCACTCCTGAGAGAAAAGCAGTTGATAGCCATGATTAGATGCTATACACCGGGTTGCTGGCTTGGACTCAGGTCTCTCGGTAGAAGTGGTGCGGGACAGGGCCGGATTTAACGCCTTTGTCGCTCTTCTTCAGCCGGTTAGAGGGGGTTTTGAGGTTCACACCGTCCTCGAGGTCAAATTATTCCTTCCATGCATTAAGACAATGACTGCAGTCACCCTCGTGATAACCCCAAGAGAGGACAGAAACACAGTTTAGTTCAGTTATTTATAGTATTCAGGAAATCCAGACAAGCATTGACAATATGACAATGTATTACTTTTACCAATTATTCTTAAAACGTATCGCTAAACATATGTCAAAGAGAATAGCAACACATTCTGTTGAAAACGTTATTCGTTTTTTAATTCGTTTTTTTCAAATTGATTTATACTCCCCATCACACTGTCAACTTCATCGCAGAGTTACAGGATCAGGAAGTTAGACCTCTAACCCATCGGCAGAAATCCCAGTAATCCAGCAGACCCAACCTGGTGAGATTTGTATCGAAACAGAACAGAACAAGCAACACAACAGTTCACTCCTTCATGTATCACTCGATACACCCCTACATATCACTATTCCCCCATTTCTGACAGAATGTGAGTAATGTGTTAAAATAACAAAACAACACTACTGGTTAAAAAACAAAACAAAATAATTTCAAAGAACAGATCGAATTAGAATCACTACCGATAATAACTCCATAACGAAAACAAATAGTACCCATACAGTCATAGGAAAATAGACTTAAATGGCTGCAATCCCGTTAACGGGATCGATATGACAACAGCCAGTGAAAGTGCAGGAAAGTCATAGGAAAATAGACTTTAGACAGCCTACCCTTGTTCAAAGGCAACGCCCTCTCCTTCTTCCCGTTGGTCTGAGTCACAGATAGGGCTATGGACCATAAACTTCATCATAATTATTAGTATTACTAATGACCTTCAAATCAGTATAACAAATGACCTTAAAATTCATCATCCTATTGTCTTTCCAGTGAGGGTGATCAAACAACACTAGAAAGTCAGGAAAGCGGTCATACAAACCCTTCCAAGAAGTGTTTCTTACTATATTAGACTAATTAATGAAAAATAGTCAAACGTTTTGTCTCATCATATTGTCTCATCATTTCTATAATCCCCCCTTTGACACATGGTCCTTACCATGCGTCAAGTTACACATGTATGGAAAACAGGAGTGAGGAAGAACAGGCAACAGTAAAGTTGGAGGGCCCACCCAGATGCCCTGCACCACTGAACGTGGAATTCCAGGAAGCCTTTTCCATGTGCACTCCCGATGCCCCAACCGAAATGACAGTAGCTTCAGACAGAGGTGGGTCTGGGTATGATTTCAAATTAATAAACGATATGGTTGCCTCCGTATCGCATAGAAATTCAATCCACTTACCTTCTATCTGAACTTGCACCATGGACGACTGATTAGGAGAGGAGAGCATTTTCACCAACTGTGGCACAAGATTAGCACTATCTTCCGTCTTTGTCTCAACTTCCTCTTCTCCTTCGTCTGGTCAAAACCCTGGGTTGTGTGCCGCTGTGTGTGGATGAGGGGCACTCAGCCAGGGTCCACGATCTGTTGATTCTGGGTTTCCCTGAGCGTTTGGGCAATCTCTCTGAGAATGACCAGGTTGGACACATACAAAGCAGCCTTTCTGGGGACAGAAGCGGGAAGTGTGGCCAGGTTGATTGCAGGTATAGCAGATGAAAGTCTTTGAGTTTCCTCTTCCACGGCCTCTTCCCCGTGCTCGTTCTCCACCACTCCGCGGGTGACCTTCTCCTTTTCCTCTAACTGCACTGTTAGGCATATTTGGGAAGTCTTGATACATAATTTTGAACAGAAATGCAATGGTTCATTGTATCAGTCTAAAACTTTGCACATGCACTGCTGCAATCTAGTGGCCAAAATGTATATGGCACCTGGGCTGGAATAATACATTATGGCCTTTCTCTTGCATTTCAAAGATGATGTGTGCTGCCTTTGACACCATCGATCACCACATTCTTTTGGAGAGACTGGAAACCCAAATTGGTCTACACGGACAAGTTCTGGCCTGGTTTAGATCTTACCTGTCGGAAAGATATCAGTTTGTCTCTGTGAATGGTCTGTCCTCTGACAAATCAACTGTACATTTCGGTGTTCCTCAAGGTTCCGTTTTAGGACCACTATTGTTTTCACTATATATTTTACCTCTTGGGGATGTTATTCGAAAACATAATGTTAACTTTCACTGCTATGCGGATGACACACAGCTGTACATTTCAATGAAACATGGTGAAGCCCCAAAATTGCCCTCGCTAGAAGCCTGTGTTTCAGACATAAGGAAGTGGATGGCTGAAAACTTTCTACTTTTAAACTCGGACAAAACAGAGATGCTTGTTCTAGGTCCCAAGAAACAAAGAGATCTTCTGTTAAATCTGACAATTCATCTTGATGGTTGTAAAGTTGTCTCAAATAAAACTGTGAAGGACCTCGGCGTTACTCTTGACCCTGATCTCTCTTTTGACGAACATATCAAGACTGTTTCAAGGACAGCTTTTTTCCATCTACGTAACATTGCAAAAATCAGAAATTTTCGGTCCAAAAATGATGCAGAAAAATTAATCCATGCATTTGTTACTTCTAGGTTAGACTACTGCAATGCTCTACTTTCCGGCTACCCGGATAAAGCACTAAATAAACTTCAGTTAGTGCTAAATACGGCTGCTAGAATCCTGACTAGAACCAAGAAATTTGATCATATTACTCCAGTGCTAGCTTCCCTACACTGGCTTCCTGTTAAGGCAAGGGCTGATTTCAAGGTTTTACTGTTAACCTATAAAGCGTTACATGGGCTTGCTCCTACCTATCTTTCCGAGTTGGTCCTGCCGTACATACCAATACGTACGCTACGGTCACAAGACGCAGGCCTCCTAATTGTCCCTAGAATTTCTAAGCAAACAGCGGGAGGCAGGGCTTTCTCCTATAGATCTCCATTTTTATGGAACAGTCTGCCTACCCATGTGAGAGACGCAGACTCGGTCTCAACCTTTAAGTCTTTACTGAAGACTTATCTCTTCAGTAGGTCATATGATTGAGTGTAGTCTGGCCCAGGAGTGTGAAGGTGAACGGAAAGGCTCTGGAGCAACGAACCGCCCTTGCTGTCTCTGCCAGGCCGGTTCCCCTCTCTCCACTGGGATTCTCTGCCTCTAACCCTGTTACAGGGGCTGAGTCACTGGCTTGCTGGTGCTCTTTCATGCCGTCCCTAGGAGGGGTGCGTCACTTGAGTGGGTTGAGTTACTGACGTGATCTTCCTGTCTGGGTTGGCGCCCCCCCTTGGTTTGTGCTGTGGTGGAGACCTTTGTGGGCTATACTCGGCCTTGTCTCAGGATTGTAAGTTGGTGGTTGAGGATTTCCCTCTAGTGGTGCGGGGGCTGTGCTTTGGCAAAGTGGGTGGGGTTATATCCTTCCTATTTGGCCCTGTCCGGGGGTTTCTTCGGATGGGGCCACAGTGTCTCCTGACCGCTCCTGTCTCAGCCTCCAGTATTTATGCTGCAGTAGTTTGTGTCGGGGGGCTAGGGTCAGTTGGTTACCTGGAGTACTTCTCCTGTCTTATCCAGTGTCCTGTGTGAATTTAAGTATGCTCTCTCTAATTCTCTCGGTCTCTCTTTCTCTCTGAGAACCTGAGCCCTAGGACCATACGTCAGGACTACCGGGCATGATGACACCTTGCTGTCCCCAGTCCGCCTGGCCTTGCTGCTATTCCAGTTTCAACTGTTCTGCCTGCGGTTACGGAACCCCTACCTGTCCCAGACCTGCTGTTTTCAACTCTTAATGATCGGCTATGAAAAGCCAACTGAGATTTATTCCTGATTATTATTTGACCATGCTTGTCATTTATGGAAATTTTGAAAATCTTGGCTCTCTCTAATTTTCTCCTTCTCTCTTTCTTTCTCTCGGAGGACCTGGGCCCTAGGACCATGCGTCGGGACTGCCGCCCGTGGTGACTCCTTGCTGTCCCCAGTCCGCCTGGCCTTGCTGCTATTCCAGTTTCAGCTGTTCTGCCTGCGGTTATGGAACCGCCACCTGTCCCAGACCTGTTGTTTTTCAACTCTTGATGATCGGCTATGAAAAGCCAACTGAAAATTATTCATGATTATTATTTGACCATGCTTGTCACTTATGAACATTTTTGAACATCTTGGCATAGTTCTGTTATAATCTCCACCCGGCACAGCCAGAAGAGGACTGGCCACCCCTCATAGCCTGGTTCCTCTCTAGGTTTCTTCCTAGGTTTTGGCCTTTCTAGGGAGTTTTTCCTAGCCACCGTGCTTCTACACCTGCATTACTAGCTGTTTGGGGTTTTAGGCTGGGTGTCTGTACAGCACTTCGAGATATTAGCTGATGTACGAAGGGCTATATAAAATAAAATTGATTGATTGATGGTACCAAACAAATACAAAAGAATGGTTGTTTTTTTCTTTGTATCATCTTTAACTTGTGTATTATCTTGTGTTATATTCTCCTACATTCCTTTCACATTTCCACAAACTACAAAGCGTTTCCTTTGAAACGATATCAAGAATATGCATATCCTTGCTTCAGGGCCTGAGCTACAGGCAGTTCGATTTGAGTATGTAATTTCAGGCGAAAATTGAAAAAAAGGGGCGTATCCTTAAGAGGTTTAATCTTCGGGATAGGTGTCCCATCCACGGGACGGTTGAGCTAACGTAGGCTAATGCGATTAGCTTGAGGATGTAAGTAACAAGAGCATTTCCCAGGACATAGACATATCTGATATTGGCAGAAACTTTAATTAATCTCAAGCTAAAACAAAACATGAATCATTGTACTTTTGTAATCACAGGTGTTCCTATAATGTACAGATATTATAAAATTCCTTTCAGTATCTGCTAGCATGCCATAGACCCCCAGTCATTGCGGTAACTCTAGTTAGCATTGGCTCACAAACTACCTCTAACTTCCTTCATACTGGATACAGAGAAATACAAATTGTATCCATGAGTTCTTCTGACTCTGGGGAAGTAGATAAATGTCATATTTGCCAAAATCCAGATGTTTCCCTTTGAAATCAATGAATGACTAAGTGCAAATGTCACGTAAGCGGAAGCTATGATTCACCCCATATGATCCCAAAGTATGAAGCATCTCTTTTATATAATCTGTAAATGGAGGAAGAATAGCTGTATTTAAAGTGGTGTTTTCTCACCCCATCTCTCTTCCTGTTGAGGGGGACTTGTGGTTGTTAAAGATACAGCTTCACACAGCAACAGGAAATATAGTGACCAGTTACAGTTAACTCCTAGCCTTGCTAATGTTAGCCAGCTAGCTAATGTTAGTAGAATTCAGAACACATTATATGTTTAGAAAATTCAGAACATATTGTACGTTTTGCAAATTCGTAACAAATCATACACATTGTAATTCGTAACATATCATACACATTGTAATTCGTAACATATCATACACATTGTAATTCATAACATATCATATTAAATGGATGATGGACATCCCCAAATTGATGCATACCATGTGAAACGTAACATATCATACTAAATGGAGTGTCTCAGATTTACATACAGGATAGTACAGAATGCTCTGAGACCAGGTTGGAAATACAGACTGGGGAGGGGAGTTACATAGGACTTTATGAACTTGAAAAATAACTTTTCTGCAATTACTATACATCCTGAAATACAGAGACTCAAACTTTTCAGAACATTTAACCTCTAGTCTTAAAGGAAAAACCTTTAATTTAGGAGATGTTGTATTTAGCATTTCATGTATCAATTTCCTCAAGAATAAAATTTCCAAAGCTTTCCCTTGTGAAGTAAGACATGTTCATTTGGAAGTCACATTGTATTCTGTTTTTGAATATTAATCATCTAATTATTTTACTCAGTTGAGTTTTAAAGACTTGGGGCATGAGGCATCGGCCAACCTCATCATATTATCATAAGGTAAAGGCTGGGCCAATTGTGTGCCGCCCTATGGAACTTGCAATAATCACCGGATGTGATGCTCCCTGGATTTGAACCAGGTACTGCAGTGACACCTCTTGCTCTGCGATACAGTGTCTTAGACCACTGCACCAATCAGGAACCCCACATATGCTCTTGTTCACTATATCCTGTCAACATTAGCATAAATCATATACTTTAAGGATCTGCACACAGTACAACAGACAGTATATTATGTTGTATATCCTGTTAAACAGCTGCTTTAGCTTAACAGTCTGTTGTGTCTGAGAACGTACAGTGTTATAGGTGTAGGGAGGACTTCACACCTTAACCAGTGGTTTGAGCAGACAGCAACCTCCAGGAAGAGACAGAACAGCAGATAGACAACATGCATGAGGGTGTGGGTATGTAGCAGACAGGTCCACTGGTGTATGGTGCTGCTATAGGTAACATACACGTTGTCCCTTGCATTAGCATTGTTTTTGTCGTGTGTGTGTGTTCCCTTTTTGTACTTCTCTGTCCTCTGTGTGTGTCCAGGCCACACTGTATTATGTATCCAATCACATTCAATCAGGAAGCTGGTAGACCTTGTTAAAGGACATTGTTACTTCATTTATTAATCTGTGACTTTGTTATTCTTTTATTAAAGTGATAAACAGGTTAATAATTTGTCCCACTTTTTTTTTTACTAAGCATAAGCCTACTGCAAATCACATGACATGTTTCTAATAAAATAATGAAGAATCATTTTACAGAGTACAGTATGTCTACATTCTCTCCTCTAAATCTAAACACAACAATTATTTGTTTTATTGTTTATCTCTTCCTCATTCTCTTAATTTTCTTCTTCCTCCTCTGTCTCTCTCTGACACTAAGGCTCTATCTCAATTAGTCTTTCCTAGATTCCTCTCCTCCTGTCTCCTCTCCTCCTTTCAACCCTATTAGAGGAGAAGGTCCAAGGCACCTCCCCTAGGATTGTATTATCCAATGTGTTTTGAGAAGGAGGGGAGGAGAGAGGATGTGAGGAGGAATCGAGTAAAGCCGAATTGAAAAAGAGCTCATAGACAAGTCTGTAATACCACTATTTCACCTCTATGGTGTGTTCATCGCTCACTTTAAAACCACTTAACCATTAAGTACTGTATCCAACTGTCAACATAATAACTACGAGAGAGAGAGAGAGTTACAGTAGGTTATTGTTACACCGCTTTCTCACAGATCCAGTTATGAATTGTGCCACATTTGTCATCATTCCATGTCTCTACATGGTCATCTTGTCCATAGTATATCTCAGCACAGTCCTCTTGCCAAGATAACAGACCACCATTATTAGGCTGTCCTGTCCACCAGTATCTAAACAACACAGAGAACCAGACAGTCAAAGACACACTCTGTAAGATGTTATCAAGAATGGACCATTAACAATGATATGTATTTTTTATATAATGACATTTTAATCTAAAAATATGACTTGATTTCTAAGATACATCTATAGTTTGCATAGAATGACATCCATGAGTCGGAACATACATTTTGATGAACATGATTGGAAGCATTATATCATTGTTGTTTGTATCTCCATATCACAAGGTAAAATGGTCAAATCTCTCACCCTGTGGTCAGTGGGGTGCCGTCCACCCACTTCCAGTTCCCCTCAGTAACAGAGTCAGTCAGACCAATCCAGGCTCTCAGGTGGAGGTTGAAGAGAAATGTCTGTTGTTGAGAAAGATAAAGATTATGTCACTCTTAATATATTTATAAAATACTGCAAACATATTAGTGTACTGATGAAAAGAGAGACTCTCTCTCTCTCTCTCTCTCTCTCTCTCTCTCTCTCTCTCTCTCTCTCTCTCTCTCTCTCTCTCTCTCTCTCTCTCTCTCTCTCTCTCTCTCTCTCTCTCTCTCTCTCTCTCTCTCTCTCTCTCTCTCTCTCTCTCTCTCTCTCTCTCTCTCTTTCTTTTCCTGAGCTATCAGGCTCTGTGGACACATACAAGATACTTTTATGTTTTGTGTGTCTGTGTGTGTGTGTTACCTGAGTGCTGGTCTCCTGGTCCATTATTAGGAGCAGTGTCTGCTGTCTCTTCTCTCTTGGTGCTGGTTTCACCGTCTCTCAGGGTGTCTGCACTGACGTAGATATCCACAATCCTCTCCTTCATCTCACCTCTGTTAAACTTGACCTTCTTGTTCATATCTGGTTCAGAATAGATGACCTTTGACATCTTTAACAATGCCTGGGTCTTCTTTCTATGTAGGTCTACTATACATTAAGTCTCTGATTCTAGAATTAATGTGGTGGCCTTCCAACATGGCCACCAGGAGGCGTCGTACATCAACTGCAAACCCTCTATACGTTAAGTCTCTGCTTCTAGTGATATCTCTGTCTCTGAGTCATCTGTGTGTCTCTGTCTGTGTGACTGCTGTAGGTGTTAACTCTAGGGAAGTATCAACAAAATGACACGGGTAGTTGTGGCTATGCTAATACAAAAAATAGAACAAGTTTGCACACTTGTGTGCATACTTGTGTGCGTGTTTGTGTGCGTGTGAGAGATTGTTACAGTGGTTATTGTTAAACCATTTTCTGCAGCACAATATAAATCATTCCATGTCTCTACATGGTCATCTTGTCCAGAGTATATCTCAACACAGTCCTCCTGTCCAGGGAATGGGAGTTGCTGCTTGTGATGATGGACAGGACACTATCATACCAGGAAGATATAGATCATAGAGGGGAAGTGGAGAACAAAGGCTAGATGTTAACACATATTAAATATAATATGTAACAGCCCCAAGATAATTCAGGAAGTTTCCAGAACTCCCCCTTCCTTTCACATTTCTGCTGATTTGGACCCTCTGTTTACTCCTAAATATACATCAACATGTTCAGGAGGTCCAGGACTACAAACATGGGTCATTATATTGTCCATACAATAGATTTGACACTACAAACTGCTCCAAGTGGATATTGAGGGTGGGTAGTCTTAAAACCTTTTGTCAATAGGGGGGCGCTATTTTCACTTTGTAAAAAATCATGCCCAAATTAAACTGCCTCGTACTCTATTCTTGCTCGTACAATATGCATAGTATTATTACTATTGGATAGAAAACACTCTCAAGTTTCTAAAACCGTTTGAATTATATCTGTGAGTAAAACAGAACTCATTTTGCAGCAAACTTCCTGAAAGGAAGTGAAAAATCTGAAATCGAGGCTCTGTTCCAGGGCCTTCCTATTAATTTGCCTGAAATCTATGGATATACATGCACTGCATACGCCTTCCACTAGATGTCAACAGGCAGTGAGAAGTGGAATGGGTGTCTAGCTTGATCTGAGGCCGAACAAGAGCTTTTGGAATGACGTGTCTGGAATTTTCATTGTCTTCGAAGGCGCGAGAAGGAACACCAGATTGCCTTCTGAAAAGCTTTCGGTATACACGTTAGATATCTCCGGCTCTGATTTTATTTGATATATGTGATAAAAACATCATAAAGTAGTTTTTTTAAACCGAGTTATATCAGTTTATTGAACGTTTATTGCGATTTTTTGAATTTTCTTTTCTTTGCGTCATGTGAAGTTGGGCACGTTTGCGCCACATGGCTAGCTATGTTTGCTAATTCGACAGGAGAAGAGGACATTCTAAAACCAAAGAACGATTATTCTGGACAAAGGACTCCTTGTACAACATTCTGATGGAAGCTCAGCAAAAGTAGGAACCATTTATGATGTTATTTCGTATTTCTGTGGAAAATGTTTAGTTCTATTTTCCGCCCTCATTGCAGGCGCTGTCTCGCTATAACGTAAGCTGTATGTCGTACTAAAGTTCTTTTAAAAAATCTAACACAGCGGTTGCATTAAGAACTAGTGTATCTTTCATTTGCTGTACAACATGTATTTTTTAGTAAAGTTTATGATGAGTTATTTGATTAGATTAGGTGACTGTCCAAAATATCTCCGGACAATTTTGTGCATTTTGACTACGTATTCACATTGTAAAACCACGATTTGTACCGCTAAATATGCACATTTTCGAACAAAACATATATGTATTGTGTAACATGATGTTATAGGACTGTCATCTGATGAAGTTTGTCAAGGTTAGTGAATCATTTTATATCTTTTGCTGTTTTTTGCGATCGCTACCATTGCGGTGAATGAATGCGGTTGTGTGTTTGGCTATTGTAGTAAGCTAATATAATGCTATATTGTGTTTTCGCTGTAAAACACTTAAAAAATCTGAAATATTGGCTGGATTCACAAGATGTTTATCTTTCATTTGCTGTACACCATGTATTTTTCATAAATGTTTTATGATGAGTAATTAGGTATTTCACGTTGCTCTCTGTAATTATTCTAGCTGCTTTGGTGATATTTGTGATTGTAGCTGCAATGTAAAACTATGATTTATACCTGAAATATGCACATTTTTCAAATAAAACATAGATTTATTGTATAACATGTTATAAGACTGTCATCTGATGAAGTTGTTTCTTGGTTAGTGACTAATTATATCTCTATTTGGTCGGTTTTGTGATAGCTACCTATGCGGTAGAAAAATTGTGAAAATATGCGGTTGAGTCTTTTGCTATTGTGGTTAGCTAATAGAAATACATATTGTGTCGCTGTAAAACATTTAAAAAATCGGAAATGATGGCTGGATTCACAAGATGTTTATCTTTCATTTGCTGTATTGGACTTGTGATTTCATGAAAATTATGTTATATGATATCCCTGTGGCGTTAGGCTAGGCTATGCTAGTCAGCTTTTTTGATGGGTAACCACTGAAAAGATCCACTTAACTTCCCTCTTTTGAGACAAATATGGGGGAACAACAATCAACTAGACACACTGCAGCAACTCCAGAGGGTCTCTTCCACCACTGAACATGTACTGAATAACAAGTTATTAAAGATATTTGGTAATATGTTTTACTGTATCATCCACACCACACAAATGAAGGTTTAGTAATACAGGGTAATCTCACCAGTTTAATATATTGTGTGGTGTGTGTGTTCATGCAATCTTACCTGAAGCAACAACTCCATCTCTTGGACTGGGTTTGAAGGCTGTTACGTTGCCATATAAATGGCCATCAATGTCTGTGTTCTTTATTGCATTAGGTTTGTTGTCTTCAAATCCATCTGAGTTTTCATAGACTCCCTCTGACATCTTAATTAATACACTTGCGCTAAAATACAGTAACTTCTACTCTAATATACGTTTGTAGCTGTGTTTTCTCCCTGCACTGTCCTGCGTCTGTGCAACTTTAGGTAGTGAAACTCTTTATCAGTCAACCAAAGTGTGAAATTAACACAACACTGGCAACCACGTGACTCCCACCAGTCTTAGCTTGATAATATACTACATTATATGACTCTATATCATGCTATATGATGTATGTGTGAATTCACAGGGTCACAATTTTGGATGTTCTAAAATAATTTGTGATCCTGTTAATTGACATATACACTACATATATCCTGACTGAGTTTACAGCACCCCCAGCCTTCAAATGGAGAACACATTATGGCTCTCACTCTGACCTGGTGGTGTAGGGGGAAGTTGCCCCTAGACACTGATCTTGGGTCAGTTTTTTGAATTTCCACCACAAATGGTTAAGGTTAGGATCAAGTGGGGGAAGGGTGGGGTTGCTGATCCCAGATCTGTACCACTGATGACCATATAGGTTTTTTCTATGCTTTCTGTGAGATTTAGGATAAATGATATTCAGAATGAAACTCTGGCGGTGCCATGAGGCTCACCGTACCATTGACTGCACCACCCCCAGTCACCATGGAGATGTTGGCAGGGAAGGAAGAAGTGAATCTGCGATCGTTGGTGGCTCGGACGATAAAGTTTCCTCAGGTTCTGTTGGCCGTTTCTACGGTGAAGGGGACTGAAATGGTGGATAACTATGGACAACACAGGGCTTAGACTCTGATGGGTTAAGTAGGAGTAGTATTGATAAATGAGGCCTCAAGGCTCTGTTGGTACAGTCCTGTCTGCTGTCTCTCCAGTTTTTAGTCTTGGTCAAGATGTAGTACCAACCTTCAAAATCATCTCTCTCCCTCTGTAGCTGGTCTCTCTCTTTAGTCAACTTGTTGTAGCTTGTCTGTAGGTGCTCTCTCTCATTAGTCAGGGTGTTTTAACTGATCTGTAGCTGGTCTCTCTCTTCAGTCAGGTTGTTGTAGCTTGTCTGTAGCTGGTCTCTTTCTTCAGTCAGGGTGTTGTAACTGGTCTGTAGCTGGTCTCTCTCTTCAGTCAGGTTGTCTTAGCTAGTCTGTAGCTGGTCTCTTTCCTCAGTAAGGGTGTTGTAACTGTCATGTAGCTGGTCTCTCTCTTTAGTCAGGTTGTTGTAACTGGTCTGTAACTGGTCTCTTTCCTCAGTAAGGGTGTTGTACCTGGTCTGTAACTGGTCTCTCGCTTCAGTAAGGGTGTTGTAACTGTCATGTGGCTGGCCATTCTGCAGATGTGTTGTGGTGCTGATCTCACCGTCTCTCAGGGTGTTTGCTCTGATGTAGTTTTCCACAATACTTTCCTCCATCTCACCTCTGGTAAACCTTATTGGTCATATCTGGCTTGTTTTAGATGGACTCAGACATTTTCAACAATGTTTGTTGACTATAGCTACAGTGTCTTAAAGCAGGGTTTCCCAAACTCAGTCCTGGGGCCCCAATTGGTGAACATTTTGGGTTTTACCCTACACTACACAGCTGATTCAAATAACCAACTCATCATCAAGCTTTGATGATTTGAATCAGTTTTGTAGTGTTAGGGTAAAAACTAAATGTTCACTAAGGGGGGCCCCTGGACTGAGTGTCTGTATCACATTTCAGGTAAGACCCAAATGCAGACTGTGTTGAAGTAACACTGTTTATTACAGCAACAGGGGCAGGCAAACTACAGGTCAAAACAGGCAGAGGTCGTTAATCCAGAGTAGTGAGCAAGGGTACAGGACGGCAGGCAGGCTCAGGGTCAGGTCAGGCAGAGGTCGGTAACCCAGAGTAAGGGCAAAGGCACAGGACGGCAGGCAGACTCAGGGTCAGGGGCTGGCAGAGTGGTCAGGCAGGCAGGCAGGCTCAGAGTCAGGCCAGGCAAGGGTCAAAACCAGGAGGGCGAGAAAAATAGCGACTGGGGAAAAGCAGGAGCTGAAACAAAATGCTGATTGACTTGACAAACAAGACAAACTGGCAACAGACAAACAGAGAACACAGGTATAAGTACCCAGGGGATAATGGGAAAGATGAGTGACACCTGGAGGGGGGTGGAGACAAGCACATGGACAGGTGAAAGAAATCAGGGCGTGACAGTCTGAGTCCAAAGCTGACTGCTTGTGACCCTGTTATAGATGAGGATTTGTGGAACAGAAACATGTCATGGCTGGTTATAGTTGGGACACCTTCTTCTTTTCACCTTTTTTTCAGATTCCTGAGTAACTTCCTGGTCTTCTGGGGTAAATTCCACCCGCATACTGTGAAGCAACACAAACATAGGCACAGACACATGCATACACACACACACGATAACGTACCACAATCCTCTCCTACATTCTCTCAGGAACTAATGAGGACCCATAATAAATGCAAATACAAATACATACACCAGACACACACCCTCATATGGTCTCTTACTACTATATCACTGATTAACATATTGGATGTATACATCTTAATGTCTCTGGATGCTTTAAATAACTAATACCCTTTGTTTAAATATTATTAGAAATATGTCAAACTTTGAGCGTTTGGGGCCATTCTATTGCTTCTATTAAGCCAGGCAAGCTCAACCAAGCACACCTAAAGTATTTGGGTCATATTCATTAGGCACCAAATGGAAGAAAGCAAACTGAAACAGGGAGGGACTAACTGTACCTGTCCAATAAGAATGTGTTTTGTTGTGCCGTTGTAAAACATTTTACTATGGTTTGCCCTAATGAATACTTGGCCCAGGTCTGCTAATAACCACCAACCACTGACAGACAGACAGACAGGAAGCTGTTAAAGGAAGTCAGTGGTATGGCTAAATATGAGTTGGCACAGCAACACATGCTGAAATCAACTGAAATTACAATACAATAGATGTTCCAGCAATAACTTCCCTAATCTGACTCTGTCCCAAATGGAACCCTATTTCCTACATAGTGATGGACCCTGGTCAAAAGTAGTGCACTATACAGGGAATATGGTGCCATTTGAGATGTACCCTTCATGTCATTATTCACATTCTATGTAGGTCTTATGTACTGTATCTGTCCTGAAAACACAGGCCACTTTTCATCCATGGATATAAGGTCACCACAAGTACAACAGGACATTGGGAGCGGACCAAGTAATTTGGTGTCACTCTAAAGCGGAAAGGTGGAATAAACGAGTCAGGAGTAGGTTTTCTTGATTGAACACATTTCTCTATTGAGAGATTTCTGACAATATAAACACTCCAACACAATCAATGAGAATCTCCCAAGGAACAACATACATCTTCTTTAGCTGAAACAGGAACACCAGACGATTATCTTTAAACTATAACAACAATCACAGATTTGTCACCGTCTTAATGGATCTTCTTGGATAGCTCCCCTCTCTTGGTAGCCATCTTCCAGAGAAGATATGCTGGTTCCTCCCACTCTCTTATAGGGGAAAGAGAATATGTCATTTGTACTGTCAGCTGTGCTTAATTGCCTCTGGTTACCTTGTCTCACATGCCTTGTTGGGCTACTATCCGTGAGCCCAGCCTACCCTCTGGTGGTCCTTCCACAACATATATAAAGAAAAAGGCTTCATTTTAAACTTCATAACTTCATTTTAAACTTCATAATCGGTTCAGTTTCTCAATAAATTAAAATTAGGTGAAGGTTAGGGTTAGGGTAAGGGTCAGTTTTGGGTTTGGTCTATCATCTGTATGTCAATGTGATGCTGGTATGAAAAGTCCCTCATGTTGGGTGTAATACCTACTTTTATAAGTGTTTGTCTCCCCCTACTGGCTGTTTTCTACAAGCTCAGTTTCTTCCTTCTATTACCGTGACCTTGACCCATAGAGATAGATAGAGGATTCATCTGTATCTGTTCCATTATAGCTACAATCCATAGAAAAACCAACCCAGTTGACAAACTTGACTACTTTGAAATGGTGGAAGGATGGTGGAAACCCAAGTTTTCTTCTCAGAGGAGAGAAAGTAGAAACTGCAGTCAAAGTATCTCCATTCCTCTTGACAATGCTGCTCTGCTGAAGAGCAAAGGTGAACACATTGTGAAAGTTAGCAAGTGTCGTTATACTCTCAAACCCATATAAATACTATTGCTGTTGATTTGACTTCTAATTAACCACCGTTTATATCTCACCTATCACAAAAAGCTTTGCCTGAGATGGCCTCTCTCTTTAGTCAGGTTGTTATAACTGGAGTCTCTGTAGTCATGTTGGTTATATAAGAGAAAAATGCTCTCGAGAGTCTTTGATGCATGTGTTATCTGGACAGGATTGATACATATTGCTACTGTAATTGAGAGGCCTTTAAAAACAGACAGTCTAGTGGACAGCAATGTTCCCTCTAAACTGCACGCGTGATCGGCCGCGCACTTCCTCCAGGACTGCTGCGCAGAAGAAACGCCATGCTACACAGAGGTGGAAGAGATTGAACTTCACTGAGTTCAACCCCAGTAGTTTGCACTATATAGATCAATGTTTTCTCTGTGAACGAATCTATATTATATCAGCCCATTTTCAATGCAACTAAACAAATCAAATTTTCCAAGATTGAGTCTGTGATTTTGTTGTAGGCAGACCCAGAGCACAACGGGTAGATTTTTATTGGCAGGGGTTGCCCACCAGTGGTCTTTCGATCACCATGAGTGAATGCGCATTTCACATCAGTTCAGATCAGAGCGCAGAGCTGCTCGTGTGCACATTTCTTGGTATTCTTTGCTAGTTGATGAGTTATTAGCCCAGTTATTGTAACTCTGCTTCCAACTCACACCCTCAAACACGTAGATCCCCTGTGCGCAGCTCACTTTCCAGCTCACACTCTCAAACACATAGATCCCCTGAACGCAACTCACTCTCCAGCCCACTTTCCAGCTCACACTGTCATTAACTAAGATCCCCTGAATGCAGCTCACTTTCCAGCCCACTTTCCAGCTCACACTCTCAAACACATAGATCCCCTGAACGCAGCTCACTCTCCAGCCCACTTTCCAGCTCACACTGTCATTAACTAAGATCCCCTGAACGCAGCTCACTCTCCAGATCCCAATCACCTGAATTCTGATCACCTGTTCACACACTATTTAGTTCAGTTCTTTGCACCCCATCACTGTGAGGTATTGTTTATTTTGTGACACTTCTTTCGGCGTGCTGGTTTTCCCATGAGTTGCTCCTCCCGTGTGTGATAGTTTTTGCCTATTCCCTGCCTGTACTTTAGCCTATCGGATTTCCTGTTATCTACCTATTGTCTGATTTCCCGGACTATGTTACTAGCCTTTTCCCTGCCTGTATTGTTGCCCTTTTGGACCCCCTGTGTATGACATTCTGCCGGCCCCTGGACCCAGCTACCTGCCTCCTCCTGTGGTCCTTTGCAATAAACACCTGCTGCGCCCTGCACTTGAAACCAGCTCTCTGCCTCCCCTCGTGTTCATTACAGTTATACATTAGTGTATGTCAGATATGGGAGTTACTGCTTCCTACAAGAGCACACAACGTGTAGGCTACATTTCAAACTGTCTTTGAAAAACCAGTCAGGTAAAAAGCTTATGTCTTAATTAAATGGGCGATGTTGAATTTTAAGACAGGTTTGAATATGTAAATAAGCCAATAGGCAGAGGAGTAGCCTACATTGTCTGATTCGCTGTATGGTTATAATAATTCATTTTATTTTGTGGAGTGGTGTCTTGCATAATACAACACAATGCCATTTACAGGGAACTATTTGGCCCATGGTGTTACATACCAAATAAAAAAGGAGTAGTAAGTAGTATGATTAGAACACAGTAGTTTTAGTAAGTAGTAGCAAGACAAGTGTCGGACACGGCCTATGTGGTTTGTCTATGAGGCAGGTTGACAAACATAAAATAGTGGAACAATTTTAGGATGTATTTGAACTTTTTTAATTGACCTGATAAAGGGGTTTTCATATTCAGACTGTCTCACACAGTCTGAATCAGTCCCTGATTAGAGGAGAAGGATGATGATGACGTTTAAGGGTATTTCTGTACTGTTACTATGGGAACCTTTATTTAGTATCAGCAGTGGTGTTGCTGGTGTTGGTCATGTTCACACATAGCTCAGTATGGAAGAAGTGTGAACAAACAAACAATTCTCAGAAGCCTTGTGTTTCCTGCCTGTGTGCATGCATTAGAATGTGACCTCTATTGACCTGTGCAAACACACATTCCTCTATACATACAGTGGTAAAGTTGATCTCCACGTTTATAAGCAGAGGGTTGCTACTGTTATTATTTATGGTGGAAATACATTTGTTTGAGTAAATGTTAATAGTGGGGAGGGTCTGCACATGTTTGGACAGTAAAAGGAGGAAGGTTATGTGAAAATATTTTTTACGTTAAGGAGGGGGCACATTTTTTTTAATGACACCTCGAGTTAGCGAGACAGTGTAAACAGATCTGGGACTCAGGCTAGGAAAGATCTTAAAACTTCTTATGGCTGCAGGGGCAGTATTGAGTAACTTGGATAAAGGTGCACATTTCAAACGGCCTCGTACTCAATTCTTGCTCGTACAATATGCATTTTATTATTACTATTGGATAGAAAACACTCTCTAGTTTCTAAAACCGTTTGAATTATTTCTCTGAGTGAAACAGAACTCATTCTGCAGCCCACTTCCTGTCAGGAAGTGAGATTTCTGAAATCGAGGTCTCTGTTCTAGGGCCTGCCTATAAATGGGCATGATACGTATTAGTATACATGCACGTCATACACCTTCCACTAGATGTCAAGAGGCAGTGAGAGAAGAAATGGGGTGATTATCTTGGTCTGAGGTGGAATAAATCCTCTTGGAATGACGTGTCCCCCATTTCCTGTTTTCTGGAAAGCGCGAGGAGGGACCTGGAATTGCCTTCTGGAAAGCTGTCGTTATAGGCGAATACTATCTCCGGCTTTGATTTTATTTGATACATGTTACAATATCATCGTAAAGTATGTTTTTTCAATATAGTTTTATTAGATTATTGAAATTTATTCGGGATGTTAGGCGTGTTGCGTTGTTTGACTTTGTTCAGGAAGGAGAGCTTCGCGCCACTTGGCCAGTGTGCTTGCTAATTCAAGAGGGAAAAACGACGTTCTGGACAAAGGACCCCTTGTACAACATTCTGATGGAAGATCACCAAAAGTAGGACCCATTTTATGATGCTATTTCATATATCTGTCGAACTGTGCTATCGCTACCGTTTGCCTTGAATCAATGCTGTTGTGTGTTAGCTATTGTAGTAAGCTAATATAACGCTATATTGTGTTTTCGCTGTAAAACACTTAAAAAATCGGAAATATTGGCTGTATTCACAAGATCTTTGTCTTTCATTTGCTATACACCATGTATTTTTCAGAAATGTTTTATGATGAGTATTTAGGTATTTGACGTTGGTGTCTGTAATTACTCTGGCTGCTTCGGTGCTATTTCTGACGGTAGCTGTGATGGTAGCAGCAATGTAAAACTGATTTATACCTCAAATATGCACATTTTTCGAACAAAACATAGATTTATTGTGTAACATGTTATAGGACTGTCATCTGATGAAGTTGTTTCTTGGTTAGTTTGGTTGGATCTTGGTTAGTTAGGTTGGCTTTGTGCATGCTACCTGTGCTGTGAAAAATGTCTGCCCTTTTTTGTATTTGGTGGTGAGCTAACATAAATATACGTGGTGTTTTCGCTGTAAAACATTTTAAAAATCGGACATGTTGGCTGGATTCACAAGATGTTTATCTTTCAAATGCTGTATTGGACTTGTTAATGTGTGAAAGTTAAATATTTCAAAAAAATATATTTTGAATTTCGCGCCCTGCACTTGAGCTGGCTGTTGTCATAAGTGTACCGGCGTCGGGCTTGCAGCCTGAAGAAGTTTTAACAGCAGTCAGAGGTTATGAGTGAAGTCCCCCTGATGACTGACTGATGACTGGTATCCTTCCACATCACAGGCAGTTGGTGGCACCTTAGTTGGAGAGGACAGGTTTGTGGTAATGACTGGAGCGGAATCAGTTGAATGGTATGGCCAACAGCTGCATTAACTACTGCAGTGCATCTCGTCCTCATGAACTGCACCAGATTTTCCCGTTCTTGCTGTGAGATATTACCCCACTCTTCCACCAAGGTACCTGCAAGTTCCTAGATATTTCTGGGGGGAATGGCCCTAGCACTCACCCTCTGATCCAACTGGTCCCAGACGTGCTCAATGGGATTGAGATCCGGGCTCAACAAGCTCAGTCCGATGATACTGTGATACACCGCCCCAGGCCATGACGGACCCTCCACCTCCAAATCGATCCTGCTCCAGAGTACAGGCCTCGGTATAATGCTCATTCCTTCGACAATAAACGTGAGAGAGCCGCCCGTCTGTCCCGAGCCGCCTGAGCCGCCCTTCTGTCCTGAGCCGCCTGAGCCGCCCGTCTGTCCTGAGCCGCCTGAGCCGCCCGTCTGTCCTGAGCCGCCTGAGCCGCACGTCTGTCCTGAGCCGCCTGAGCCGCCCGTCTGTCCTGAGCCGCCTGAGCTGCCCGTCTGTCCTGAGCCGCCTCAGCCGCCCGTCTGTCCTGAGCCGCCTGAGCCGCCCGTCTGTCCTGAGCCGCCCGTCTGTCCTGAGCCGCCTGAGCCGCCCGTCTGTCCTGAGCCGCCTGAGCCGCCCGTCTGTCCTGAGCCGCCTGAGCCGCCCGTCTGTCCTGAGCCGCCTCAGCCGCCCGTCTGTCCTGAGCCGCCTGAGCCGCCCGTCTGTCCTGAGCCGCCTGAGCCGCCCGTCTGTCCTGAGCCGCCTGAGCCGCCCGTCTGTCCTGAGCCGCCCGTCTGTCCTGAGCCGCCCGTCTGTCCTGAGCCGCCTGAGCCGCCCGTCTGTCCTGAGTCGCCTGAGCCGCCCGTCTGTCCTGAGCCGCCTGAGCAGCCCGTCAGTCAGGAGCCGCCTGAGCCGCCCGTCAGTCAGGAGCCACCCTCCAGTCCGGATCTGCCAGAGTCTCCCTCCAGTCCGGATCTGCCAGAGTCTCCCTCCAGTCCGGATCTGCCAGAGTCTACCTCCAGTCCAGAGGCGCCCGTCAGTCCAGAAGCGGCGAGGGTCGCCACTCCTAAGGTGTCACAGAAGTGGGCCAAGACTATGGTGGAGTTGGGTCCTCGTCCTGCTCCAGAGCCGCCACCGCGGTAAATGCCCACCCAGACCCTCCGCTATAGGTTCAGGTTTTGCGGCCGGAGTCCGCACCTTTGGTGGGGGGGGGGGGGGGGTACTGTCACGTTCTGACGTTCTGAGCCCCATTGGGCGGCCCAAAACTGGCCTAGCACTGTCCGTGTTAGGGGAGAGTTTGGCAGGAGGGGGGCTTTCCTTGGCTCATCGCACTCTGGTGACTCCTTGTGGCAGGACAGGCGCCTGCAACCTGACTTCGAATGTCAGTCGAATGGTGTTTCCTCCGACACATTGGTGAGGTTGACTTCCGTGTTAATGAAAGGAAAGGGGGATACCTAGTCAGTTGTACCACTAAATGCATTCAACTGAAATGTGTCTTATGCATTTAACCCAACCCCTCTGAAATCATAGCGCAAGCAGTGTGTTTAGAAATAGGAAGCTAGGCAGGTCATGACCTTCGCCTCTCCGAACTCCACTGAGGAGTTGTAGCTCTGAGACAAGGTTGTAACTAGCAACTGAGGAGAAAAATGGGGTAAAAACTATAATTAAATTGTTTTATTAAAAAATGAACCATTAGACATAGTTTAACACAAAAGTAACACTAAGACATGGTTTTGAAATAAACTTGAGGCCAAATAGTAACAAGTATGCTGTCTAACCAGAGAGAGAAGATTATACTGTGGCTGTCAGAGTGAGATGGGAGGGAGAGCAGTAGCAGGGTTAGTAGTTTCCTGTATCTGTGAGGTCAGAGCTCAGTACAGCTCAATCTATCAACCACAACCAGGAGAGAGCGGTCTCGTTCAAGGCCGACTATATTGCAGTCAGGCTGCACACAACAACCAATGGGCCTCAGATTGCTATATCATATGATCTGGTTAGCTGATATGTTAAACACCTATCCAGAAGTTGTGAGATCTGGAAGACAACTTCAATGTAGTCAGCCTGGAACACGACAATGTTACGACAGGGGTGGGAGGAGAGAGGGGCCGGGACTCAGTTATCATTTGTCCGTTGTTATATGTTAGTATTTTTTGCTGATACAAGATTGTCTTATTTGTCATACGTCTGGGCGTGTTCCATCCCTGTTTCCACCCATCTGCTAAACTGCCACAATGACAAAATAGGTTGTACTTTTTCTATAAGAGGAGAGAGTACTGTTTGTTGGGCTTTCCTAAAGATGCACTGTTGAGCTGTTGTTATTAATTGCTTCATTCTTGCTGATCGTATAATAAAGTTGTGGTTAGAGGAATCTACAGTCTCCCTATAGAAATGCTACCATAAATGACACATGCAAATAAATGACATGTATCTTAACTTTGTTAGGTTTTTTGTGTGTTGTAGTTTACACCAAACTCACCCTGACGACTCTCTCTCTCTCTCACCTTCAAGAGGGATTCAAACTTGTTAGCAGGGGGTTTCTGAGGGGGGAAAGATCATGAAAGATACCTGTTAGGGACAGTTAGAAATTAACTTGGGTGGTGGGGGAGGGAGGGGCACGTTATTTCCCTGATTTACATTTGCCATTTTGCAGGTTTTACTATACAATGTATTCTACTGTACATAGCCACATTTCCTCATCTGCTTGCATGCACTTCTGCTATCAAGGTGTTTGGTACTTGTCTTAGGCATTATACTTTCTGCATGCTTACTATACCACAGGTCAATATAGTCTACCTGTCAACTTTCTATCCTGCTTTGTACTGTATCTACTATTCATAGTGACAATAGTGGTAGATGGATGTTTGTACAGATCTGTAATAGGCTAAATAGCAATCATACCACACATAAAAGCATTCAAAGCTCCATCAATGTTCAATATAAATCCACAAGAACGAATAGGAATTGCTGATATGGATGGAGCGTCCGCTGCCTTCCATTACACCAAAACATTTAAAGACATTGGGAGATTGTCAAGCCAAGACTTTAATACTAGGGAGGCTTATAGTTTCATTTTGTCGAGATTTACACACTCTATTTGATTGTAGTGTTGAAAACGCAAACCATGATGATAAGCACTCAAAGTCAGTAATGGATTGCAGTTATGCATTGCTTATTGGTTGGTGGAAAATGTGTTGCGTAAATATTA
Source organism: Salvelinus alpinus (assembly GCF_045679555.1). Taxonomy (NCBI): domain Eukaryota; kingdom Metazoa; phylum Chordata; class Actinopteri; order Salmoniformes; family Salmonidae; genus Salvelinus; species Salvelinus alpinus. Next base: position 71,538,655 of record NC_092091.1, read on the forward strand.
TATAATTAAACAATACAGCCCGAGGGGGTGTGGTGTTGCGTCGTGCATAAGAACAGCCCTTAGCAGTGGTATATTGGCTATATTGGCTCGTCTGTGGTGGTCGGCAAAGCCTCAACCTTCTGGCCATTAGCCCTGCGTGGCATCCACAGTGGTAAAGTTGATCTCCACGTTGGGTTGCTACTGTTATTATTTATGGTGGAAATACATTTGTTTGAGTAAATGTTAATAGTGGGGAGGGTCTGCATATGTTTGGACAGTACAAGAGGGAAAGTTATGTGAAAATATTTTTTACGTTAACTTTGGGCTGCAAGCCCTAAATCGGGATCAATATGACATCAGCCAGTCCAAGTGCAGGGCGCCAAATTCAAAAACCATAAATCTCATAATTAAAATTCCTCAAACATACATGTGTCGTATATCATTTTAAAGGTAATCTTGTTGTTAATCCCACCAAATTGTCCGATTTCAAATAGGCTTTTCAGCGAAAGCACTACAAACGATTATGTTAGGTCACCACAAAACTAAAAATAATCATAGCATTTTTCCCAGCTAATGATAGCATCACAAAAACCAGAATAGAGATAAAATGATTCACTAACCTTCGATTATTTTCATCAGATGACACTCATAGGACTTCATGTTACACCATACATGCGTTTTTTGTTTGATTCAATTGATATTTATATAAAAAAATCTGAGTTTACATTGAGGCTACAAGAATCACTAAATGCAAAAACATCAAGTGACTTTGCATAGCCCGTCGTTTCAACATGAATACTCATCATAAATATAGATGATAATACAAGTTATACACATTGAGTTATAGATATACCTCTCCTTAATGCAACCGCAATGTCAGATTTAAAAAAAACTTGAAGGAAAGATAATTGCACGCTATAATCTGAGACGGCGCTCAAATTAGCATGTCACAGCTAACAAAGATAGCGTCACTATAAACAACAAAATATATTATAAATATTTCATTACCTTTGTTGGTTTCGATCAGAAGGCTTAGCAAAAACTCCAGGTGCACAATAAATGTTTGTTTTGTTCGAAAAAATCCGTTATTTATGTCCAATTGTTAGCGCGTTTGGTAAACATATCCAAACGCTAATTCTGGTCAGCTTCATATCGGACAAAAACTTCAAAATGTGATATTACCGGTCGAAGAAACATTTCAAACTAAGTACTGAATCAATCATTAGGATGTCTTTAACATATAGCTTCAATAAAGTTCCAACCGGAATATTCCTTCTGTCTGCATGAGCCATGGAACCGCAGTGGCTTGCATGAAGAAAACGCATGATCAGGAAATGGGTGATTGATGGTCACCTGACTAATTCTGCTCTCATTATCTCCCAGAACACCATAGAGGTCTCACTGGAATTTCTATTTATTGCTGACAGCTAGTGGAACCCCTAGGCAGTGCAACTTCAGCCATACGTCATTTGGAATTCTTTTGGGACTCTGTTGAATACAGACAATCTCAGATTTCTGACTTCCGGTTTGATTTCAACTCAAGATTTTGCCTGCCAATATGAGTTCTGTTAATCTGAGAGAAATAATTCAAACCGTTTTAGAAACTTTGGAGTGTTTTCTATCCAATATTAATAATAATATGCAAATATTAGGAACTATGACTAAGGAGCAGGCCGTTTAAAATGGGCACCTTTCATCCAAGCTACTCAATACTGCGCCTGCAGCCATAAAAGGTTATTAAGGAGGGGGGGGGGGGGGAATGTAAGACACCTCGAGTTAGCGAGACAGTATAAACAGATCTGGAACTCATGCTAGGAAAGATCTAAACAGCAGTCAGAGGTTATGAGTGAAGTCCCCCTGATAACTTACTGATGACTGCTATCCTTCCACATCACAGGCAGTTGGTGGCACCTTAGTTGGGGAGGACAGGCTTGTGGTAATGACTGGAGCGGAATCAGTTGAATGGTATGGCCAACAGCTGCATTAACTACTGCAGTGCATCTCGTCCTCATGAACTGCACCAGATTTGCCAGTTCTTGCTGTGAGATGTTACCCCACTCTTCCACCAAGGTACCTGCAAGTTCCCAGATATTTCTGGGGGGAATGGCCCTAGCCCTCACCCTCTGATCCAACAGGTCCCAGACGTGCTCAATGGGATTGAGATTCGGGCTCAACAAGCTCAGCCCGATACTGTGACACACCGCCTCAGGCCATGACGGACCCTCCACCTCCAATCGATCCTGCTCCAGAGTACAGGCCTTGGTGTAACGCTCATTCCTTCGACAATAAACGCGAATCCAACCATCATCCCTGGTGAGACAAAACCGCGACTCGTCATTGAAGAGCACTTTTCGCCAGTCCTGTCTGGTCCAGCGACGGTGGGTTTGTGCCCATAGGTGATGTTGTTGCCGGTGATGTATGGTGAGGACCTGACTTACAACAGGCCTACAAGCCCTCAGTCCAGCCTCTCTTAGCCTATTGCAGACAGTCTGAGCACTGATGGAGGGATTGTGCGTTCCTGGTGTAACTCGGGCAGTTGCTGTTGCCAACCTGTACCTGTCCCGCAGGTGTGATTTTCGGTACGGTATGGATATTGCAATTTATTGCCCTGGCCACATCTGCAGTCCTCATGCCTCCTTGCAGCATGCCTAAGGCATGTTCCCGCAGATGAGCAGGGACCCTGGGCATCTTTCTTTTGGTGTTTTTCAGAGTCAGTAGAAAGGCCTCTTTAGTGTCCTAAGTTTTCATAACTGTGACCTTAATTGCCTACCGTCTGTAAGCTGTTTGTGTCTTAACGACCATTCCACAGGTGCATGTTCATATATTTTTATGGTTCATTGAACAAGCATGGGGAACAGTGTTTAAACCCTTTACAATGAATAGCTGTGAAGTTATTTGGATTTTTACGAATTTTCTTTGAAAGACAGGGTCCTGAAAAAGGTTTATTTTTTTGCTGAGATTATATGTAGCAGACATGCTTCAAAACACAAGTCCTGAAGCTGAACAATAGAGGAATCTACATACAGTCTACCCGCACTCGTCATATCCTTTCTGTCTCTATGGATTGTGCTGCTTCCCAGCTTCCTGTGGTTGAGGCCTCATCCTGTCCTTCTGTTTCTTCTTCTTCATCTTTCTTGTCTGTGTTACCATAGCTCCGACTGGATACTGGAGGAGTCACCAGGTCATACTGACTGGGCTCATTCACAACACATATTAAGATATGGAGAGAAATAGCTTCATCGTAATTAGTTTTTTGCCGATAGCATTTGTGTTGTACCTGTGTATTGACCGTGGACATGTGAAATTATTTTTATTTTATTTTATCCATATGCAACTGTCATTGTTGTCTGCCACTAGGGGTTCCTGAATTGTCGGAACAATATAGTGGAACATTGTTTACTGCATCATATAGTTCTCATTCTGAATTAATTATTTGACATGTAAAGCCTCATAGTTTGACAATCTATAATCTATGATAATCTATATTGACATCAGACATGTGTTTAAATACTTGAAAAAGAATCTAAAATACTTTGAGTGTTTTCTTGAGTATATCTGATGTGAGAGAGAATATACATAAAAGGGCCGTTCCATGAATAGATGGCATTTTGGGTAAATCAGTGAAAAATAACTATGTATTTCACCTAATTTTAACATTCTGTCATAAAGAACACATGTTAAAAAATATATATTATAATAATTATAATAATAATAATGTTTTCCAATCTCCAGAGGTTAAAGTAAGGAAAATGACTACAAAAGGTTACAAAAGTAACAGGGTGGACCGTAACAGGCTGGACTATCTCATTTTAAATCAGCCATAACTCCGCTTGTGACAGGGGAAATGGAAGCTTGTTGTGTGCGATAGAGAATGTGAATTTAAAAAGATAATATGTTTACTTAGAGTGTAGCTGTATTTGATTCAACTGTTAAATTGAGTGTTTTATCAAAATGTACACACAATGTTACAAGGACATAAAAGGCTATTTTTTTATGGAACGACCCAAATCTAATAAACAAAGGAGTTAGCAGACATTGTTCTCAAGGAGAAAAAGACAACTGGTAAAGTCTTGTGAAGTAATGTATTGAAACTAAATGTTACTTTTACAGATGCCTTTCCCACTGGACATGGCCCCTACATCTTCTGATGATCAATACGTTGGCTGCAGTGACAACATGCACAATGATGTGAACACAGTCTACCTCCCACGTGAGAAGAATACTAATTCAGACTTCAATAATGCCTGGAACGAAGCCGGAGAAAAAGCCAAACCATCTATCCATGGTCTGCAAAAAGTACATTCCATGGCTATATTTTTGTACACAAATGAAAAGCCCAAGATCTACACAGACTTCAACAGACACGTTAGAGATGGTAGATCTTATTATGGGACAACATCATTCCAGTACCATTCCCTACACTTCTATCTAACTTAGGCCATTCAAATGCTCAAACGAATTCAAACAACATGTAGGACCACCTACCCTGGAACCAAAGTGTATTTTAATAAGGATGATGTCAACAAAAATATTTATTTCGGCACCTTCACCTTGAGCACTCTAGGTAGGGAAATAGGAAGAGATTCATTTGGAGCGACGTTCTGCTTTGAGATCACAACATGTTTTGGATCTACTGTCTATCCACAGGTTAACTGTCATAACATCTACTGTCTATCCACAGGTTAACTGTCATAACATCTACTGTCTATCCACAGGTTAACTGTCATAACATCTACTGTCTATCCACAGGTTAACTGTCATAACATCTACTGTCTATCCACAGGTTAACTGTCATAACATCTACTGTCTATCCACAGGTTAACTGTCATAACATCTACTGTCTATCCACAGGTTAACTGTCATAACATCTACTGTCTATCCACAGGTTAACTGTCATAACATCTACTGTCTACCCACAGGTTAACTGTCATAACATCTACTGTCTATCCACAGGTTAACTGTCATAACAACTACTGTCTATCCACAGGTTAACTGTCATAACATCTACTGTCTATCCACAGGTTAACTGTCATAACATCTACTGTCTATCCACAGGTTAACTGTCATAACATCTACTGTCTATCCACAGGTTAACTGGCATAACATCTACTGTCTATCCACAGGTTAACTGGCATAACATCTACTGTCTATCCACAGGTTAACTGTCATAACATCTACTTTCTATCCACAGGTTAACTGTCATAATATCTACTGACTATCCACAGGTTAACTGTCATAACATATACTGTCTATCCACAGGTTAACTGTCATAAAATCTACTGTCTATCCACAAGTTAACTGTCATAACATCTACTGACTATCCACAGGTTAACTGTCATAGCATCTACTGTCTATCCACAAGTTAACTGTCATAACATCTACTGACTATCCACAGGTTAACTGTCATAACATCTACTGACTATCCACAATTTAACTGTCATAACATCTACTGACTATCCACAGGTTAACTGTCATACCATCTACTGACTATCCACAGGTTAACTGTCATAACATCTACTGTCTATCCACAGGTTAACTGTCATAACATCTACTGACTATCCACAGGTTAACTGTCATAACATCTACTGACTATCTACAGGTTAACTGTCATAACATCTACTGTCTATCCACAGGTTAACTGTCATAACATCTACTGTCTATCCACAGGTTAACTGTCATAACATCTACTGTCTATCCACAGGTTAACTGTCATAACATCTACTGTCTATCCACAGGTTAACTGTCATAACATCTACTGTCTATCCACAGGTTAACTGTCATATCATCTACTGTCTATCCACAGGTTAACTGTCATAACATCTACTGTCTATCCACAGGTTAACTGTCATAACATCTACTGTCTATCCACAGGTTAACTGTCATAACATCTACTGTCTATCCACAGGTTAACTGTCATAACATCTACTGTCTATCCACAGGTTAACTGTCATAACAAATACTGTCTATCCACAGGTTAACTGTCATAACATCTACTGTCTATCCACAGGTTAACTGTCATAACATCTACTGTCTATCCACAGGTTAACTGGCATAACGTCTACTGTCTATCCACAGGTTAACTGGCATAACATCTACTGTCTATCCACAGGTTAACCTGGCATAACATCTACTGTCTATCCACAGGTTAACTGTCGTAACATCTACTGTCTATCCACAGGTTAACTGTCATAACATCTACTTTCTATCCACAGGTTAACTGTCATAACATCTACTGCCTATCCACAGGTTAACTGTCATAATATCTACTGACTATCCACAGGTTAACTGTCATAACATATACTGTCTATCCACAGGTTAACTGTCATAAAATCTACTGTCTATCCACAAGTTAACTGTCATAACATCTACTGACTATCCACAGGTTAACTGTCATAACATCTACTGACTATCCACAAGTTAACTGTCATAACATCTACTGACTATCCACAGGTTAACTGTCATAACATCTACTGACTATCCACAAGTTAACTGTCATAACATCTACTGACTATCCACAGGTTAACTGTCATAACATCTACTGACTATCCACAGGTTAACTGTCATAACATCTACTGACTATCCACAGGTTAACTGTCATAACATCTACTGTCTATCCACAGGTTAACTGTCATAACATCTACTGTCTATCCACAAGTTAACTGTCATAACATCTACTGACTATCCACAGGTTAACTGTCATAACATCTACTGATTGGCCACCCCGGGTGCCACCCCAACATTTGATTTGTTACTGGCAGTTTGATGCTGATTGACATCTCATTTCACCTCTTGTCACATCGAGAAAGAGATAATATTAACGTTGGTTGTGAGATACAGAAGAAGAAGAGAGAATATTTCCACAGCTCCATGAGCTCTCTTTGCGATTGGCGAAAGTAGTTTTAAGGTTTAGCATCAGGTTTAGGTTTCCTGAACAACTTTTATAAAAGTTGAGTCGCTGTGTAAGTTAACATTAGATACTTGGCTCCATTAACAGTTAATCCGATAAGAGAGATCGGTTCCCAATTTAGCCTAACATTATGTTTACATCTGTACTAGTAATACACACATATACAGTGCAGTGTCGTAAGTTACAGTATATGAATGTTTAGCTAATGTGGGGTAACTAGTAGGCTACAGCTGTCAGTGTTCAGCAAGTTAACATTCAGCCATTTGAAATCCATTAAATCAGTTAGATTTTTGTACATGAATTTAAAACGAACAATTGTTATTATCAATCTGTTGACGTTACTCAAAAGATGACCACAATTTGCAGATAGCCTGTTTGCTATCGTGAAAGGTGTAGGAAATTATAGCTAGCTAAGTTACTTACTGCAGAGTAAGGCTAGCCATGATCTAACTAGTAACTTAGGCTGGTAGTTGGTTTTAAGGTACAGTTATGATAATGGGGATTTGTAATTAAGATTGAGATTGGACTGAAATGTGGTTAATTGGATGATTCGATGTAACCATAGACTGTCTTATTTTTACATAGGGTCAATTAAACATGAAAAGAAAGGAGAGATATCAGACTTATTTTTAAAGAATCACAAACAGGCAGATCAGGTGCGAACAGACCCCAGCCCTTGCATCACCACCCAGACCCCAGAACAGCTCCCTACCTGAGGCTAGTCAGAGTCAGTGTGGTCAGACTTCACAAGGACCCAGTCTACCACCACCAGGTCAGAGCATCTATCAGGCAGTCAGTCACATGCCCAGTTCAGAATGTAAGTTTAGCTTCAACTTGTAATAGATGATTTTGTCAGAATAAGCTTCACTTTAAAATGTTGGTTGTTAATTAATGTGTGTTCTTGTTTTGATGGCTGTGACATTTTTATTGTGAATTTACACAAATGGTTTTTGTGTTATTTTAATGTAATAGATGTATCAAGGGATGACACAGAGACCTCTGGCTCTGAGCAAGACAGCGAGCCAGAGATGCCAGGAGATGTCGTCGAGCCCCTCCCAACTGCATCAAGCACCAGATATACAGTTTAAAAAAAAAACAATGGTAGGCCAGGCCTATACTTTAAACTACACATTTTAGAGCAGCTGTTAGTATCTAATCTTGTGGATCCCTTAGTTATACATTTTCATACAGATACGACACATTATTTAATGTGTATTTCAGACTTTTCAAGATCCAGAGAAGAGGGTCATGTACAGCTGTGTTTGAAAACATTTCCCAGAACTCAGCATGGTACTAGGAAAAGGGATATCAACAGTTCCTGGTTTAAGGACAATTCACTGCTTGAATATTCCGTAAGTCAAGATTCGACTTATTGTTTCGCCATTTTTCTCTGCTCAATACACCTGAATCTGCCTTCACATCACAGTCAGGTTTTTGTAACTGGAAAAAGGGGCTGTTTAAAGATTCTGGGATTAAGCTCAATTCGAAGGCAGAGTATCATATCAATGCTATGTAGGCTTGGAATCAGCATAAAAGGGCTATTGACAGCAACTCATCAATGTTAGATGTCATAACTGAGGACCGGAAAAAGAAAGTGGGGGAAACTGTACTTACATTTAAACAATTGCAGATTGTGCACTCTTCTCAAACAATAGCATGGTATTCTTACACTGTAATAGCTACTGTAAATTGGACAGTGCAGTTAGATTAACAAGAATGTAAGCTTTCTGCCAATATCAGATATGTCTATGTCCTGGGAAATGTTCTTGTTACTTACAACCTCATGCTAATCGCATTAGCCTACGTTAGCTCAACCGTCCCATGGAAGTGACACCGATCCCGAAGAAGATAACTTTGTATCTGGCTCGTACGTTCATCTCAAGTGGCTTGCAGTTCAGGAAGAGCTGTATCCACAGCAGCAGCCCAGGGAACTACAGAGACTTACGGATGTAAGGTGGGCATGCAGATACATGGCATGCCGTAATCTGAGGGACAGGCTTCCATCAGTTCTGAGAGTGCTACAGGAAATCACACTTGAAAATAATGGTGATAGATCAGTGGAGGCAAGGGGCCTTCTTTCTCAGATAGATTTACATTTCATGGGGCTTTTGGTTACCTTTTGTAAAGTGCTTGGTGATGCCAAATGTCTTTCTGACATGCTCCAATCAAGCTCTCTTGACCTAGCAAGGGCTGTGGTTCTAGTAGGTGCCCTTACAGACACATTACAGGACTACAGAAGTGAGGGTTACTTTGGAGAACTATGGAAATAGGTTGAAGAGATTGCAGAGCACTGCAAAAGAAGTGTACCAACAGTGTGTAAAAGACAGCCTAAAGAAAGCTTAATATTTCACCACTCATTGATGATGAGCACTCTAGGACAGAAAAATTGGGATCAAGGTGATGGTGAGAGCTTCGAAAGAGATATATTTTATCAGGTGCTTGACAGTCTCACAGCTGAGCTGCAGAGGTGTTTTTCAAAGAAGAATTGCGAGAGAATGCAAGGGTTCTTGTTTCCCTTTGCTCAGACCTTTGAGTCAGATTTAGAGGACATCAAACATGAGGTTCATCAAACCAAGCGGCTTCTTGATAGTAGAGAGAAAAGTGGAAGGGACAGACCATCTACTCTCCTTGACTTTGTTGTAGAACCTAGAACCTTATAAAGATGTCTTCCATGAGCTATTTTGACTTTGTAAGATCTCTGTTGTTACACCAGTCAGCAGTGCTTCTTGCGAGAGAAGCTTCTCAGCTTTAAAACTGATTAAAACCCACCTTAGACAACAATGGTTGATGACAGGTTAAGTCACCTGACTCAGTGTTGAGTCAAGGAGACACGCTCCCTCAACATGGATGAGGTTGTGAAACATTTTGCCAGTTCTCACCAGAACCGCAGAATTATGCTGTTTTAAATCTACCTAGGATCATTTGGCACTTAGGCGGTCCCTCTGGTCATGATTTAAACCTTCACTGTGTACAACTAGTATGCTGACATTCCAAAATGATAAATCCAAAGGGTATCATGTCACACAGATTAAATTTGGTCTTGATCAGGCCAATTCCAAAACTTTTCTTTGCTATTAGTTAACATAATATATATGAGCATAAATATGATACTGTAAATTTGTAATATTGATGGGCACCAAAATTATATTTATTTTTAAGTCCATTTCTGCTTGATACCTGGTATGTCAAATTGCTGTGTTTTTTTGTAAATGTACTTTTTTTGTAAATAAACTGCAATTTATGTAACACACAGACGCTGTTTTATCTCCTTGGTGCTTGAGCTTTATTTTCTGAAAATATTTTGCATGTTCAACAGATACAGTGGGGAGAACAAGTATTTGATACACTGCCGATTTTGCAGGTTTTCCTACTTACAAAGCATGTAGAGGTCTGTAATTTTTATCATAGGTACACTTCAACTGTGAGAGACGGAATCTAAAACAAAAATCCAGAAAATCACATTGTATGATTTTTAAGTAATTAATTTGCATTTTATTGCATGACATAAGTATTTGATACATCAGAAAAGCAGAACTTAATATTTGGTACAGAAACCTTTGTTTGCAATTACAGAGATCATACGTTTCCTGTAGTTCTTGACCAGGTTTGCACACACTGCAGCAGGGATTTTGGCCCACTCCTCCATACAGACCTTCTCCAGATCCTTCAGGTTTCGGGGCTGTCGCTGGGCAATACGGACGTTCAGCTCCCTCCAAAGATTTTCTATTGGGTTCAGATCTGGAGACTGGCTAGGCCACTCCAGGACCTTGAGATGCTTCTTACGGAGCCACTCCTTAGTTGCCCTGGCTGTGTGTTTCGGGTCGTTGTCATGCTGGAAGACCCAGCTACGACCCATCTTCAATGCTCTTACTGAGGGAAGGAGGTTGTTGGCCAAGATCTCGCGATACATGGCCCCATCCATCCTCCCCTCAATACGGTGCAGTCGTCCTGTCCCCTTTGCAGAAAAGCATCCCCAAAGAATGATGTTTCCACCTCCATGCTTCACGGTTGGGATGGTGTTCTTGGGGTTGTACTCATCCTTCTTCTTCTTCCAAACACGGCGAGTGGAGTTTAGACCAAAAAGCTCTATTTTTGTCTCATCAGACCACATGACCTTCTCCCATTCCTCCTCTGGATCATCCAGATGGTCATTGGCAAACTTCAGACGGGCCTGGACATGCGCTGGCTTGAGCAGGGGGACCTTGTGTACACTGCAGGATTTTAATCCATGACGGCGTAGTGTGTTACTAATGGTTTTCTTTGAGACTGTGGTCCCAGCTCTCTTCAGGTCATTGACCAGGTCCTGCCGGGTAGTTCTGGGCTGATCCCTCACCTTCCTCATGATCATTGATGCCCCACGAGGTGAGATCTTGCATGGAGCCCCAGACCGAGGGTGATTGACCGTCATCTTCAACTTCTTCCATTTTCTAATAATTGCGCCAACAGTTGTTGCCTTCTCCCCAAGCTGCTTGCCTATTGTCCTGTAGCCCATCCCAGCCTTGTGCAGGTCTACAATTTTATCCCTGATGTCCTTACACAGCTCTCTGGTCTTGACCATTGTGGAGAGGTTGGAGTCTGTTTGATTGAGTGTGTGGACAGGTGTCTTTTATACAGGTAACGAGTTCAAACAGGTGCAGTTAATACAGGTAATGAGTGGAGAACAGGAGGGCTTCTTAAAGAAAAACTAACAGGTCTGTGAGAGACGGAATTCTTACTGGTTGGTAGGCGATCAAATACTTATGTCATGCAATAAAATGCAAATTAATTAGTTAAAAATCATACAATGTGATTTTCAGGATTTTTGTTTTAGATTCCGTCTCTCACAGTTGATTACAGACCTCTACATGCTTTGTAAGTAGGAAAACCTGCAAAATCGGCAGTGTATCAAATACACAGTGTTCTCCCCACTGTATATAGACACATATTATATATTCATGAAAACAGAGTGACACAAGTCTGTGTGCGTGCGTGTGTGCGTGCTATTCATAGTATGTTAATTTTAGGGATCGGTGTCCCGTGAAAGGGACAGTTGTAAATCATGCAGCGCCTTGGGTCACGATCGGAGATTTTAGAGAAACAACACATTTTGGTACGTATAAGTGTCTTATATCGGCTGAAAGCTTAAATTCATGTTAATATAACTGCACTGTCCAATTTACTGTAGCTATTACTACGGAAAAAATGCCATGCTATTGTTTGAGGAGAGCTCCTAACAACAAAACACTTTTTTCACCGCGACAGGTTTGATAAATTCACCTCTGAAGATAAAATGTGTAGTTACATTCTGAAATCTTGCTCTGATTTAACATCCAAAGGGTCCCAGAGATAACATGAAGTGTCGTTTTGTTCATTTCCTGAAAAGGTCCATATAGCACGCACGATCAATTTTGTATTTCCTCTCGTTCAATTTGCAAAGAAAGGAATCTGTGAAAATCTAACCCTAAACGTTGTTTCAACCAGTCAAATCACGTTTTTATGTATTCCTCAGAGATCCTAGAACGTAACCAGACTTCACTATATCATTCGGGGTGTAGTATATCCTATAGGACACCATATTTGGTCAGAGAGCGACGCCTTCATGGCACGCCGATGACGCGGGCAGTCTTCACTTGAACGACTCTAACTTTGTCAAATATGCACCAATCGGGGTCAAACAAAGCTAGCTAGATAGCCAATGAGCTGGGCTTTACGGGATTATCTAATGTTGAACTTATATTATGGCTTCTAATACTGGAAAAGCTAAATCAAAGTCCAAGTATACAGATATGACGATATTCTTGCAAAAAAATGTCTCCTTCACGTTTTGCCCAAATGTGCCTGGGTGACTTCACGCTAAATGTCATGTAGTTTGCTCATACTTCAAGTTATCCGTCTGAAACTTTGCACATACACTGCTGCCATCTTGTGGACACCATCGGAATTACCAGAGTGATGGCTAGAACTATGACCTTTCTCTTGCCTTTCAAAGATGGTGGTAGAATTATTATTTTATTTTTTATTAAAAAAATATTCTACCAGATCTATTGTGTTATATTCTCCTACAGTCAATTCACATTTCCACAAACATCAAAGTGTTTCCTTTCAAATTGTACCAAGAATATGCATATCCTTGCTTCAGGGCCTGAGCAACAGGTAGTTAGATTTGGTGTCATTTTAGGCAAAAATTGAAAAAAAGTGGGCTATCCCTAAGAAGAATTCTAGCAAAGAAACCCTTTTGGACCACATTATCTGCCACATTGAAGAACTCTGGGTTAAGTGAATTATCACTTCTACCACTAATCAGCAATCATACGATTCATTCATGCTCCTTAGATGCCAGGTTAAGGTTACACACCAATTTTCTGTCATGGTCTATGGACCCCCTGAAGTAGCCTTGGCCACCCCCTGGCCACCCCATGTATAAAACACTGTACAGTAATGATGACACCTGCATAGTTACATCTGGGAAACTGAAAGACATTTATCTTTGTTTGTGTTGTGGTTGTGGTTTCAAACTCAGCCTGATGATGACTGTGTCACACATTCAAGAGGGCCTCAAACTTTAGTGTGGGTTCTGAGGGGGAAGATTTCAGAAAAATATACTTGTCTGTGGGAAACAGCTAGCCTGAGTCCCAGATATGTTTGTGCTGTCATTGTTTGGTGTGACAACAATATAGCAGTTATCAAGACTGTACAAACAGATCTGGGACTCTGGCTAGGAAAGATCTAAACAGCAGTCAGAGGTTATGAGTGAAGTCCCCCTGATGACTGACTGATGACTGGTATCATTCCATATTTAACTAATGTGATATATTATATCAAATATTTTTATGGACAATGTTCTATTTTATTCTATTGAATTATAATACTTGATTCTGCCACAACATGTTTTAATAAAACCTGTTACTGAGAAATAGCTAGAACTCATCCAGTGACGTCACTACCAGTCACACAACCTGAGAGACTGTGACCATGACAACTGGTAACTGACCACACGGTGTAGTGGTTGACTCTGAGTTGAGGGTCAGAAAGACAGAACAGGGGAGAGTTAACTCTTTCTCAGCAGCTTCACTTTTAGTGTAAAATGGGCCTGTGGTGAACCAAGGTAGAGCTGTGTACATTATCATACATGTGTGAGTGTGTGTGTGTGCGTGTGTGTGTGTGTGTGTGTGTGTGTGTGTGTGTGTGTGTGTGTGTGTACTTGTGTGTGTACATGTGCAGCAGAAGAGGCTGGTGGGAGGAGCTATAGGAAGACAGGCTCATTGTAATGGCTGGAATGGAATTTGTGGAACGGTATCAAACACATCAAACATATGGAAACCACATGTTTGACTCCGTTCCATGAATTCCATTCCAACCATTACAATGAGCCCATCCTCCTATTTCTCCTCCCACCAGCCACCACTCATGTTCAGACATGAAGGTCTGCATGACTTTGTGCACGTATGTGGTGCTTCAGTGTGGGAACATGGTTTGTAGTCATGTCTGCTTGTGAAGTCAGATCTATGATCAGGTATAAGTAGATCTTATCAGACAGTCTGCAAACACAAGTCCTGAAGCTGAACAATACAAAACAACCTCTGTTGCAGTGGTGACCCGTCATAAATAATTGGCCTATTTTTTGCATGTTATTTTGTCATTCATTCTTGTTGCATATCAGTTTGCAAACAATGTAAAAAAAGAAATCAATGAGATAATAAAGTTGCATACAAACATGGTTTCTTGAGTAAGGCAGCTCCAAACTGCAGTTTTTTCAGCCTAGCTCAGAGTTTTCTGTGTGTGGTGGGGCAGCCAGTGAAATTAACTGTTTCAATGCCAAACAAGGCTCTGCTGATAGCCAGGTGTAGCAGTGGTAAGGTGTTGGGACTGCTGTTGGGACTCTGCTGTTTGGACAGCTTTATGTAGGCCCTAACAGTTTGTGTGCACCATTTGTCACCGTTATAGTCCAATTAGTATTGTTTAGTGTTGTGTTGTGTTTTGTAGTGGCTTCGCTGGAGTTTGCATTAGATTTTTCCCTACCAAGATTTACATTGCAAAATCACTACTGATGTTGGCTATGACGTTACTTTAGCTAATATGGTGACAACGATGTAGGCTGTGTGTACCAGTTACGATATGGTTTGCCTGGAAAGTTAGACAACAACCCTAAGGGCATTAAAATAGGGGGGGGTCATACTCTTTGAAATGTTAAAACACATCCCCCCCAGTTCAAAGATATATGTGCATAACCACGTGATCCCTAGTTGCGAGAAGGAATACAAAGTGGCTGCTATGAAAGTGAACTGTGATCAGAGGTGTATTCATTCTGCCGAGTCTGTTGAAAAACGTTTCTTAAACAGAAGCAAATATAAGAAATGGGGATAAGCATACCTGAATTTGTCCAATAGAAACTATTGTTTCCAACTGTTGGACTAATAATTACACCCTAGATAAGCTAGATGCAGGCAAGAGTGCGCAAGGTGGTATTGAATGTGTCTGTCACCTCAAAATGTTCTCTCGACCTGCGTGCACTTACGTTGTACATTTTCATTTATAGGCTAGGTCGTAGCAACATCATGATGGGTAAAGGGACATTTTGAGTATCATGTAGTAGCCTAAACCTATTGCTGTTACATTGAACTAGGTGAATAGAATATGAATGACAGTCATCCAACTGTCATTCAACTGTAATTGAAAAAGGCCAGGCTCATGAAAAATAAAATCATCCTCCCTCATCTTAAACGGCACCGACCGCCACTGGTGGAGAGGAATAATAACCAAACAAAACATCCCTAACCAATAACATACACTTCTCCACAGAAATCACATACTGATATGACACAGTCTATGTGAGGTTAAGTGTAACATGAAGTTGAGTTGCTCACAGTAGACAGACAGGCCTATGATCCCAGCCAGTAGAACACACAGCAGCCCCAGAAACACTGCAGCAACTAGGAAGGGTCTCTTCCCTGAGCTATCAGGCTCTGTAGACACAAACAAGATACTTTTATGTTTTGTGTGCGTGTGTGTGTGTGTGTGTGTGTGTGTGTGTGTGTGTGTGTGTGTGTGTGTGTGTGTGTGTGTGTGTGTGTGTGTGTGTGTGTGTGTGTGTGTGTGTGTGTGTGTGTGTGTGTGTGTGTGTGTGTGTGTGTGTGTGTGTGTGTGTGTGTGTGTATGTGTGTTACCTGTTTGCTGGTCTCCTGGTCCATTATTGGGAGCAGTGTCTGCTGTCTCTTCTCTCTTGGTGCTGGTCTCACCGTCTCTCAGGGTGTCTGCACTGACGTAGATATCCACAATCCTTTCCTCCATCTCACCTCTGTTAAACTTGACATTCTTGTTCATATCTGGTTCAGCATAGATGACCTTTGACATCTTTAACAATACATGTTTCTTTCTTTCTATGTAGGTCTACTAGACATTAAGTCTCTGCTTCTAGAATTAATGTGGTGGTCTTCCAACATGGCCGTCAGGAGGCGTCGTACGTCAACTTCAAGTCCTCTATACGTTAAGTCTCTGCTTCTAGTGATATCTCTGTCTCTGAGTCATCTGTGTGTCTCTGTCTGTGTGACTGCTGTAGGTGTTAACTCTAGGGAAGTATCAACAAAATGACACGGGTAGTTATGGCTATGCTAATGCAAAAAATAGAACAAGTTTGCACACTGTGTCTGTGCTTGTGTGTGTGTGAGTGTGAGAGATTGTTAGAGTGGTTATTGTTAAACCATTTTCTGCAGCACATTATAAGTCATTCCATGTCTCTACATGGTCATCTTGTCCAGAGTATATTTCAACACAGTCCTCCTGTCCAGGGAACAGGACTTGCTATTTGTGGTGATGGACAGGACACTATCATACCAGGAAGATATAGATCACAGAGGGGAAGTGGACAACAAAGGATAGTTGTTAACATGAACTCAGCAAAAAAAGAAAAAAAAAGAAACATCTTCTCACTGTCAACTGTGTTTATTTTCAGCAAACTTAACATGTGTAAATATTTGTATGAACATAACAAGATTCAACAACTGAGACATAAACTGAACAAGTTCCACAGACATGTGACTAACAGAAATGGAGTAATGTGTCCCTTAACAAAGGGGGGGTCAAAATCAAAAGTAACAGTCAGTATCTGGTGTGGCCAACAGCTGCATTAAGTACTGCAGTGCAGTCCTCACCCTTCGATCCAACAGATCCCAGACGGGCTCAATAGGATTGAGATCCGGGCTCTTCGCCGGCCCTGGCAGAACACTGGCATTGCTGTCTTGCAGGAAATCATGCACAGAACGAGCAGTATGGCTGGTGGCATTGTCATGCTGGAGGGTCATGACAGGAGGAGCCTGCAGGAAGGGTACCACATGAGGGAGGAGGATGTCTTCCCTGTAACGCACAGCGTTGAGATTGCCTGCAATGACAACAAGCTCAGTCCGATGATGCTGTGACACACCGCCCCAGACCATGACGGACCCTTCACCTCCAAATCGATCCCGCTCCAGAGTACAGGCCTCGGTGTAACGCTCATTCCTTCGACAATAAATGCGAATCCGACCATCACCCCTGGTGAGACAAAACCGCGACTCGTCAGTGAAGAGCACTTTTTGACAGTCCTGTCTGGTCTAGGGACGGTGGGTTTGTGCCCATCGGCGATGTTGTTGCCGGTGATGTCTGGTGAGGACCTGCCTTACAACAGGCCTACAAGCCCTCAGTCCAGTCTCTCTCAGCCTATTGCGGACAGTCTGAGCCCTGATTGAGGGATTGTGCGTTCCTGGTGTAACTCAGGCAGTTGTTGTTGCCATCCTGTACCTGTCCTGCAGCTGTGATGTTCGGATGTACCGATCCTGTGCAGGTGTTGTTACATGTGGTCTGCCACTGCGAGGACGATCAGCATTCCGTCCTGTCTCCCTGTAGCGCTATCTTAGGCGTCTCACAGTATGGACATTGCAATTTACTGTCCTGGCCACATCTGCAGTCCTCATGCCACCTTGCAGCATGCCTAAGGCACGTTTACGCAGATGAGCAGGGACCCTGGGCATCTTTGTTTACTCCCAAATATACATCAACATGTTCAGTAGGTCCAGGACTATAACCATGGGTCATTATAATGTTCTTACATTATATTCAACACTACAAACTGCTCCAAGTGGATATTGAGGGTGGGTAGTCTTAACCAGTGAGGTTGAGATGACAACATAAACCACCAGGGCTCTCCTCTCTCGTTATGAACCTAATTGGTTGAGGCGTTTTGAGTGACAGCTGGTTGAACCACTGAAAATATCAACCTCACTTCCCTCTTTTGGGATCCATATACGGGAACAACAATCAAATATGAGCATTTGATATTGTGGCTATATGTAACTTGACAACAAAGACTGACTGTCAACGATTATTAAGTAACATCCTTTGATATCTCTACTACACTCATTGATTGGTGATACAGTCAACTCCTATACAGTGTATGTAATGGTGGTTTGGTACTGTTGAGAATGTTATCACCAGGCCTAAATTGGAGATTGTAAATATCTGTAGAAAGTAAGAAGAATGTATTTAAATTGGAATTTACCAAATGCACCGTATGCAGAGTGTGAACAAAGTCAAGTGTACTAACTTCATGTTGACTCTGGTAAACAGGAAGCTATAATGTCAGGAAATAAACAGGACATTTGTTAATATACAAATACAACATTTGTGTGCATGCGTTTGAGACAGAGATAGAGAGAGAGAAAGAAAGACAGAGACAGAGAGAGAGAGACAGAAAGAGAGAGAGCGAGAGAAAGAGAAAGAGAGAGAAAGAAAGAAAGAAAGAAAGAAAGAAAGAAAGAAAGAAAGAAAGAAAGAAAGAAAGAAAGAAAGAAAGAAGGAGGAAGTTGTGTGCACTGGAGTCTGCTGTATGTGTTACAGTATGTTGTTATGGTGATGTTAAAACTCTTTCTCACAAACCCAATTGAGTATGGTGTCACATGACAAGTCATTCCATGCCTTCAGAGGACTCTGATCTTCGTGTATCTCAGCACAGTCCTCGTCCCCAGTAGGACCTGCATTATCAGGCTGTTTGGCATACCAGTACGTACAGGGTTAAAAGAGTCAGATATCATGGTTAATACCTGTACCTACAGGGTTAAAAACAGTCAGATATCATGGTTAATACCTGTACCTACAGGGTAAAAACAGTCAGATATCACGGTTAATACCGGTACCTAAGGGGTTAACAAGAGTCAGATATCATGGTTATTACCAGTACCTACAGGGTTAAAAACAGTCAAATATCATGGTTAATACCAGTACCTACAGGGTTAAAAACAGTCAGATATCATGGTTAATACCAGTACCTACAGGGTTAAAAACAGTCAGATATCATGGTTAATACTAGTACCTACAGGGTTAACAACAGTCAGATATCATGGTTAATACCAGTATCTACAGGGTTAAAAACAGTTAGACGTCACAGTTAGAACATCATAATCGTAAATATTATGTATACATTTTTCATCTTAAAGTTAATTGTGTTGACTGGTATCATCAATGACCTGTTTTGAAAAAAGTTTAATGGAGCCTTATTGACAGATTCGTTTTCATCTCTCACCCTGTGGTCAGTGGGTTGCCGTCCACCCATTTCCAGGTCCCCTCATTAGCAGAATCGGTCAGACCAATGAAGACGCTCCTCTTGAGGTCGAAGAGAAATTTCTGTTTTTGAAAAATATACAGTATATATATAATTATATGTTTTATCTTTTCTACCCCCTGCACAACATTATATATTCTCTCTCTCTCTCTCTCTCTCTCTCTCTCTCTCTCTCTCTCTCTCTCTCTCTCTCTCTCTCTCTCTCTCTCTCTCTCTCTCTCTCTCTCTCTCTCTCTCTCTCTCTCTCTCTTCTCTCTCTCTCTTTCTCTCTCTTTCTCTCTCTTTCTCTTCTCTCTCTCTCTCTTTCTCTCTCTTTCTCTTCTCTCTCTCTCTCTTTCTCTTCTCTCTCTCTCTCTCTCTCTCTCTTTCTCTTCTCTCTCTCTCTCTCACATGTTCCTTATCACTGTTTATGATCACCAGGTCTGCTCCTCTCTCCAGACAGTCCTCTCTGCTCTCCTTCCAGGTTTTAGTCTCAGTAGACAGGAAGTACCAACTGGATTCAAACTTCTGCCAGCCAACAGGACAGGTTTGTTCTACAAGAGGATTGACATGAATTTCCTTCAAATTATCACACGATACACTTAATGTAAGAATACAGACTAATAATCATGTTTGTGGGATAATTTATTACTGTAGGTTTACTCACTGCAATTGGTAAGCCTCCCCCTAAGAAAATCTCTCTCAGTCTGTAGCTGGTCTATCTGTTTAGTCAGGTTGTTATAACTGGTCTGTAGCTGGTCTCTCTCAGTAGTCAGGTTGGTGTAGCTGGTCTGTAGCTGGTCTCTCTCTGCAGATGAGTTGGTCTTATAGGCTAAGAAACCCCATAATCTGTTACAACAACAACAAAGTTTATAATTAAAAGAGATAGTCACAGAACTGCTGGTGAAATGTAGGAATTATAACTTCAGACTTACAGTGGACAGACAGGCCTATGATCCCAGCCAGTAGAACACACAGCAGCCCCAGAGACACTGCAGCAACTCTGGAGGATCTCTTCCCTGAGCTATCAGGCTCTGTGGACACAGGTACTGTACATAGCATCATCAATGAGACACTTCCTTCATACGGGATACAGTCATAAAAATGTTATCTACAAGCTCATCTGTCTCTGGGGAAGTAGATAAAGGGCCAAAAACCTGAAGTATCACTTCAATTCAAAGTTTAATTTAGTCTCCAAATTGCCATCAATGAATGACAATGTCTAAATTTGACTTAAGTGGAAGATATGATTCACCTCATATGCCAAAGTATGAAGCATCTCTGTTGTATCATCTGTAAATGGAGGAAGAATAGCTATATTTAAAGTGATGTTTTCTCACCCCATCTCTCTTCCTGTTGAGGGGGACTTGTGGTTGTTAAAGATACAGCTTCACACATTAACAGAATATATAGTGACCAGTTACAGTTAACCCCTAGCCTTGCTAACGTTAGCCAGCTAGCTAATGTTAGTAGAATTCAGAACACATATGTTTAGAAAATTCATAATATATTGTAAGTTTTGCCAATTTGCAACAGATCATACAATATGGATGATGGGCATCCACAAATTGATACATTGTCATGTTTTGTCTTTGATCATCATGTCTTGTCCCTGTGCTTCCCTCTGCTGGTCTTATTAGGTTCTTTCCCTCTTTCTCTCTCTCTCTCTCCTCCTCCCTCTCTCCCTCTCCCGCTCTCTCTCTCTATCGTTCCGTTCCTGCTCCCAGCTGTTTCTCATTCTCCTAACGACCTCATTTACTCTTTCACACCTGTCCCCTATTTTGCCCTCTGATTAGAGTCCCTATTTCTCCCTCTGTTTTCCGCTTCTGTCCTTGTCGGATTCTTGTTTGATGTTTGCTGTTCCTGTGTCCTTGTTCCGCCCTGTCGTGTTTTTGCCTTCTTCAGATGCTGCGTGTGAGCAGGTGTCTATGTCAGCTACGGCCTGTGCCTTCCTGAAGCGACCTGCAGTCTGTGGTCGCGTCTCCTGTCGTTCCTCTCTACTGACGAGAGGATTTCAGTTTCCTGTTTTGGATTTACCTTTGATATATCCAGGAGAATCATTGTTTGTTTGATACTGGAATAAAGACTCTGTTTCTATTACGTCGCTTTTGGGTCCTCATTCACCTGCATAACAGAAGAATCCGACCAAGAATGGACCCAGCGACTACGGATTCTCGCAACACTGCCGTCGAGATCCAGGGAGCAATGCTCGGCAGACACGAGCAGGAATTGTCTGCTGCTCGTCATGCCGTTGAGACCCTGTCCGCTCAGGTCTCCGATCTCTCAGGACAGTTTCAGAGTCTTCGTCTCGTGCCACCAGCTACTTCCTGGTCTTCCGAGTCTCCGGAACCTAGGGTTAATAACCCACCATGTTACTCTGGGCAGCCCACTGAGTGTCGCTCCTTTCTCACCCAGTGTGATATTGTGTTCTCTCTCCAGCCCAACACATACTCAAGAGAGAGAGCTCGGATCGCTTACGTCATATCACTCCTTACTGGTCGGGCTCGGGAGTGGGGCACAGCTATCTGGGAGGCAAGGGCTGAGTGTTCTAACGTTTATCAGAACTTTAAAGAGGAGATGATACGGGTTTTTGATCGTTCAGTTTTTGGGAAGGAGGCTTCCAGGGCCCTGGCTTCCCTATGTCAAGGTGATCGATCCATAACGGATTACTCTATAGAGTTTCGCACTCTTGCTGCATCCAGTGACTGGAACGAGCCGGCGTTGCTCGCTCGTTTTCTGGAGGGACTCCACGCTGAGGTTAAGGATGAGATTCTCTCCCGGGAGGTTCCTTCCAGCGTGGACTCTTTGATTGCACTCGCCATCCGCATAGAACGACGGGTAGATCTTCGTCACCGAGCTCGTGGAAGAGAGCTCGCGTTAACGGTGTTTCCCCTCTCCGCATCTCAACCATCTCCTCCCACCGGCTCAGAGACTGAGCCCATGCAGCTGGGAGGTATTCGCATCTCGACTAAGGAGAGGGAACGGAGAATCACCAACCGCCTTTGCCTCTATTGCGGTTCTGCTGGACATTTTGTCATGTCATGTCCAGTAAAAGCCAGAGCTCATCAGTAAGCGGAGGGCTACTGGTGAGCGCTACTACTCAGGTCTCTCCATCAAGATCCTGTACTACCTTGTCGGTCCATCTACGCTGGACCGGTTCGGCTGCTTCCTGCAGTGCCTTGATAGACTCTGGGGCTGAGGGTTGTTTTATGGACGAAGCATGGGCTCGGAAACATGACATTCCTCTCAGACAGTTAGGGAAGCCCACGCCCATGTTCGCCTTAGATGGTAGTCTTCTCCCCAGTATCAGATGTGAGACACTACCTTTAACCCTCACAGTATCTGGTAACCACAGTGAGACCATTTCCTTTTTGATTTTTCGTTCACCTTTTACACCTGTTGTTTTGGGTCATCCCTGGCTAGTATGTCATAATCCTTCTATTAATTGGTCTAGTAATTCTATCCTATCCTGGAACGTTTCTTGTCATGTGAAGTGTTTAATGTCTGCTATCCCTCCTGTGTCTTCTGTCCCCTCTACTCAGGAGGAACCTGGTGATTTGACAGGAGTGCCGGAGGAATATCATGATCTGCGCACGGTCTTCAGTCGGTCCAGAGCCAGCTCCCTTCCTCCTCACCGGTCGTATGATTGTTGTATTGATCTCCTTCCGGGGACCACTCCCCCTCGGGGTAGACTATACTCTCTGTCGGCTCCCGAACGTAAGGCTCTCGAGGATTATCTGTCTGTTTCTCTCGACGCCGGTACCGTGGTGCCTTCTTCCTCTCCCGCCGGAGCGGGGTTTTTCTTTGTTAAGAAGAAGGACGGTACTCTGCGCCCCTGCGTGGATTATCGAGGGCTGAATGACATAACGGTTAAGAATCGTTATCCGCTTCCCCTTATGTCGTCAGCCTTCGAGATTTTGCAGGGAGCCAGGTTCTTTACTAAGTTGGACCTTCGTAACGCTTACCATCTCGTACGCATCAGAGAGGGGGACGAGTGGAAAACGGCGTTTAACACTCCGTTAGGGCATTTTGAATACCGGGTTCTGCCGTTCGGTCTCGCTAATGCTCCAGCTGTCTTTCAGGCATTAGTTAATGATGTACTGAGAGACATGCTGAACATTTTTGTTTTCGTTTACCTTGACGATATCCTTATTTTTTCACCGTCACTCGAGATTCATGTTCAGCACGTTCGACGTGTACTCCAGCGCCTTTTAGAGAATTGTCTCTACGTGAAGGCTGAGAAGTGCGCCTTTCATGTCTCCTCTGTCACATTTCTCGGTTCTGTTATTTCCGCTGAAGGCATTCAGATGGATCCCGCTAAGGTCCAGGCTGTCAGCGATTGGCCCGTTCCTAAGTCACGTGTCGAGTTGCAGCGCTTTCTCGGTTTCGCTAATTTCTATCGGCGTTTCATTCGTAATTTCGGTCAAGTGGCTGCCCCTCTCACAGCTCTGACTTCTGTCAAGACTTGCTTTAAGTGGTCCGGTTCCGCCCAGGGAGCTTTTGATCTCCTCAAGAAGCGTTTTACATCCGCCCCTATCCTTGTTACTCCTGACGTCACTAAACAATTCATTGTCGAGGTTGACGCTTCAGAGGTGGGCGTGGGAGCCATTCTGTCTCAGCGCTTCCAGTCTGACGATAAGGTCCATCCTTGCGCTTACTTTTCTCATCGCCTGTCGCCATCGGAACGCAACTATGATGTGGGTAACCGCGAACTGCTCGCCATCCGCTTAGCCATAGGCGAATGGCGACAGTGGTTGGAGGGGGCGACCGTCCCTTTTGTCGTTTGGACTGACCATAAGAACCTTGAGTACATCCGTTCTGCCAAACGACTTAATGCACGTCAAGCTCGTTGGGCGTTGTTTTTCGCTCGTTTCGAGTTCGTGATTTCCTATCGTCCGGGAAATAAGAACACCAAGCCTGATGCCTTATCCCGTCTCTTTAGTTCTTCTGTGGCTTCTACCGACCCCGAGGGGATTCTCCCTGAAGGGCGTGTTGTCGGGTTGACTGTCTGGGGAATTGAGAGACAGGTAAAGCAAGCACTCACTCACACTGCGTCGCCGCGCGCTTGTCCTAGTAACCTTCTGTTCGTTCCTGTCTCTACTCGTCTGGCTGTTCTTCAGTGGGCTCACTCTGCCAAGTTAGCTGGCCACCCCGGCGTTCGGGGTACGCTTGCTTCTATTCGCCAGCGGTTTTGGTGGCCTACTCAGGAGCGGGACACGCGCCGTTTCGTGGCTGCTTGTTCGGACTGCGCGCAGACTAAGTCAGGTAACTCTCCTCCTGCCGGTCGTCTCAGACCGCTTCCCATTCCTTCTCGACCATGGTCTCACATCGCCTTAGACTTTATTACCGGTCTGCCTTCGTCTGCGGGGAAGACTGTGATTCTTACGGTTATCGATAGGTTCTCTAAGGCGGCACATTTCATTCCCCTCGCTAAGCTTCCTTCCGCTAAGGAGACGGCACAAATCATCATTGAGAATGTGTTCAGAATTCATGGCCTCCCGTTAGACGCCGTTTCAGACAGAGGTCCGCAATTCACGTCACAGTTTTGGAGGGAGTTCTGTCGTTTGATTGGTGCTTCCGTCAGTCTCTCTTCCGGGTTTCATCCCCAGTCTAACGGTCAAGCAGAAAGGGCCAATCAGTCGATTGGTCGCATATTACGCAGCCTTTCG
The DNA here is from genome assembly GCF_045679555.1 of Salvelinus alpinus. Classification (NCBI taxonomy): domain Eukaryota; kingdom Metazoa; phylum Chordata; class Actinopteri; order Salmoniformes; family Salmonidae; genus Salvelinus; species Salvelinus alpinus. Next base: position 71,563,757 of record NC_092091.1, read on the forward strand.
TTTCGAAACCCTGCGTCTTGGGCAGAACAGCTCCCCTGGGCTGAGTACGCTCACAACTCGCTTCCTTCGTCTGCTACCGGGCTATCCCCGTTTCAGAGTAGTCTTGGGTACCAGCCTCCTCTGTTCTCGTCCCAGCTCGCCGAGTCCAGCGTTCCCTCCGCTCAGGCTTTTGTCCAACGTTGTGAGCGCACCTGGAGGAGGGTCAGGTCTGCACTTTGCCGTTACAGGGCGCAGACTGTGAGAGCCGCCAATAAACGTAGGATTAAGAGACCTAGGTATTGTCGCGGTCAGAGAGTGTGGCTTTCCACTCGTAACCTTCCCCTTACGACAGCTTCTCGCAAGTTGACTCCGCGGTTCATTGGTCCGTTCCGTGTCTCTCAGGTCGTCAATCCTGTCGCTGTGCGACTGCTTCTTCCGCGACATCTTCGTCGCGTCCACCCTGTCTTCCATGTCTCTTGTGTCAAGCCTTTTCTTCGCGCCCCCGTTCGTCTTCCCCCCCCCCCCCCCGTCCTTGTCGAGGGCGCTCCTATTTACAAGGTACGGAAGATCATGGACATGCGTTCTCGGGGACGTGGTCACCAGTACTTAGTGGATTGGGAGGGTTACGGTCCTGAGGAGAGGAGTTGGGTTCCATCTCGGGACGTGCTGGACCGTTCGTTGATTGATGATTTCCTTCGTTGCCGCCAGGGTTCCTCCTCGAGTGCGCCAGGAGGCGCTCGGTGAGTGGGGGGGTACTGTCATGTTTTGTCTTTGATCATCATGTCTTGTCCCTGTGCTTCCCTCTGCTGGTCTTATTAGGTTCTTTCCCTCTTTCTCTCTCTCTCTCTCCTCCTCCCTCTCTCCCTCTCCCGCTCTCTCTCTCTATCGTTCCGTTCCTGCTCCCAGCTGTTTCTCATTCTCCTAACGACCTCATTTACTCTTTCACACCTGTCCCCTATTTTGCCCTCTGATTAGAGTCCCTATTTCTCCCTCTGTTTTCCGCTTCTGTCCTTGTCGGATTCTTGTTTGATGTTTGCTGTTCCTGTGTCCTTGTTCCGCCCTGTCGTGTTTTTGCCTTCTTCAGATGCTGCGTGTGAGCAGGTGTCTATGTCAGCTACGGCCTGTGCCTTCCTGAAGCGACCTGCAGTCTGTGGTCGCGTCTCCTGTCGTTCCTCTCTACTGACGAGAGGATTTCAGTTTCCTGTTTTGGATTTACCTTTGATATATCCAGGAGAATCATTGTTTGTTTGATACTGGAATAAAGACTCTGTTTCTATTACGTCGCTTTTGGGTCCTCATTCACCTGCATAACATACATACCATGTGAAAGGTAACATATCATACTAAATGGAGTGTTTCGGATTTACGTACAGAATAATACAAAATGCTTTGAGACCAGGTTGGAAATACACAGTGGCGAGTTACATAGGACTTTATGAACATGAAAATGTATGTTTCTGCAGTTACTATACATCCTGAAATACAAAGCCTCGAACATTTCAGAACATTTAACCTCTAGTCTTAAAGGAACAACCTTTCATTTAGGAGATGTAGTATTTAGCATTTTATGTATCAATTTGCACAAGTATGTACTTTCAAAAGCTTTCCCTTGTGAAGTAATGTGCCTTCATTTGGAAGACACATTGTATTCTGTTTTTAAATATTAATAATCTGTTTGTTACAGTTTATTTTACTCAGTTTACTTTTGAAGCCTTGGGGCATGGGGCATGGGCCAACCTCATCACATTAACATAAGCAAAATTGTTTGTGTGTCAATTGGAAGAATAATAACTATTGGTTTAGATTTCCATGTGTGTGTCTCTATGACTACAGTGTATTTACCAGTGTTCTGAGATTCAGGTTGTTTATCTATGGTCCTGTTCACAGTATCCTGTCCACAGCTCTTCCTGTCTACATTAGCATAAATATCCTCAGACTGCTCCATATAAAGGCTAATTCTAATTGCTCCCTTAAAATATAGTGGGGTACTTTATGACTCTGCACAGAGTACACCAGACAGTATATTATGCTGTATATCCTGTTAAACAGCTGCTTTAGTTTAACAGTCTGTTGTGTCTGAGAACGTACAGTGTTACAGGTGTAGGGAGGACTTCACACCTTAACCAGTGGTTTGAGCAGACAGCAACCTCCAGGAAGAGACACAACAGCAGATAGACACCATGATGAGTGTGTGGGTATGTAGCAGACAGCAACCTCCAGGAAGAGACACAACAGCAGATAGACACCATGATGAGTGTGTGGGTATGTAGTAGACAGCAACCTCCAGGAAGAGACACAACAGCAGATAGACACCATGATGAGTGTGTGGGTATGTAGCAGACAGCAACCTCCAGGAAGAGACACAACAGCAGATAGACACCATGATGAGTGTGTGGATATGTAGCAGACAGCAACCTCCAGGAAGAGACACAACAGCAGATAGACACCATGATGAGTGTGTGGATATGTAGCAGACAGCAACCTCCAGGAAGAGACACAACAGCAGATAGACACCATGATGAGTGTGTGGGTATGTAGTAGACAGCAACCTCCAGGAAGAGACACAACAGCAGATAGACACCATGATGAGTGTGTGGGTATGTAGCAGACAGCAACCTCCAGGAAGAGACACATAGCAGATAGACACCATGATGAGTGTGTGGATATGTAGCAGACAGCACCCTCCAGGAAGAGACACAGCAGATAGACACCATGATGAGTGTGTGGGTATGTAGTAGACAGCAACCTCCAGGAAGAGACACAACAGCAGATAGACACCATGATGAGTGTGTGGATATGTAGCAGACAGCAACCTCCAGGAAGAGACACAACAGCAGATAGACACCATGATGAGTGTGTGGGTATGTAGTAGACAGCAACCTCCAGGAAGAGACACAACAGCAGATAGACACCATGATGAGTGTGTGGATATGTAGCAGACAGCAACCTCCAGGAGAGACACAATAGCAGATAGACACCATGATGAGTGTGTGGGTATGTAACAGACAGCAACCTCCAGGAAGAGACACATAGCAGATAGACACCATGATGAGTGTGTGGATATGTAGTAGACAGCAACCTCCAGGAAGAGACACAACAGCAGATAGACACCATGATGAGTGTGTGGATATGTAGCAGACAGCAACCTCCAGGAAGAGACACAACAGCAGATAGACACCATGATGAGTGTGTGGGTATGTAGCAGACAGCAACCTCCAGGAAGAGACACAACAGCAGATAGACACCATGATGAGTGTGTGGGTATGTAGCAGACAGCAACCTCCAGGAGAGACACAACAGCAGATAGACACCATGATGAGTGTGTGGATATGTAGCAGACAGCAACCTCCAGGAAGAGACACAACAGCAGATAGACACCATGATGAGCGTGTGGGTATGTAGCAGACAGCAACCTCCAGGAAGAGACACAACAGCAGATAGACACCATGATGAGTGTGTGGGTATGTAGCAGACAGAAACCTCCAGGAAGAGACACAACAGCAGATAGACACCATGATGAGTGTGTGGATATGTAGCAGACAGCAACCTCCAGGAAGAGACACAACAGCAGATAGACACCATGATGAGTGTGTGGGTATGTAACAGACAGGTCCACTGGTGTATGGTGCTGCTATAGGTAACATACACGTTGTCCCTTGCATTAGCATTGTTTTTGTCGTGTGTGTGTGTTCCCTTTTTGTACTTCTCTGTCCTCTGTGTGTGTCCAGGCCACACTGTATTAAGTATCCAATCACATTCAATCAGGAAGCTGGTAGACCTTGTTAAAGAACATTGTTCCTTTATTTATTGTGACTTTGTTATTCTTTTATTAAAGTGATAAACAGGTTAATAATTGGTCCCACCTTTTTACTAAGCATAAGCCTTCAGCTAATCACATGACATGTTTCTAATAAAATAATGAAGAATCATTTTACAGAGTACAGTATATCTACATCCTCTCCTCTAAATCTAAACACAACAATTATTTGTTTTATTGTTTATCTCTTCCTCATTCTCTTAATGTTCTTCCTCCTCTGTCTCTCTCTGACACTAAGGCTCTATCTCAATAAGTATTTCCTAGATTCCTCTCCTCCTGTCTCCTCTCCTCCTTTCAACCCTATTAGAGGAGAAGGTCCAAGGCACCTCCCCTAGGATTGTATTATCCAATGTGTTTTGAGAAGGAGGGGAGGAGAGAGGATGCGAGGAGGAATCGAGTAAAGCCAAATTGAAAAAGAGCTCATAAACAAGTCTGTAATACCACTATTTCACCTCTTTGGTGAGTTCATCTCTCACTTTAACCACTTAACCATTAAGTACTGTATCCAACTGTCAACATAATAACTACGAGAGAGAGAGAGAGAGAGAGAGAGAGAGAGAGAGAGAGAGAGAGAGAGAGAGAGAGAGAGAGAGAGAGTTACAGTAGGTTATTGTTACACCGATTTCTCACAGATCCAGTTATGAATTGTGCCACATTTGTCATCATTCCATGTCTCTACATGGTCATCTTGTCCATAGTATATCTCAACACAGTCCTCCTGTCCAGGGAACAGACCACCATTATTAGGCTGTCCTGTCCCCCAGTATCTAGACAACACAGAGAACCAGACAGTCAAAGACACACTCTGTAAGATGTTATCAAGAATGGACCATTAACAATGATATGTCTTTTTTATATAATGACATTTTAATCTAAAAGTATGACTTGATTTCTAAGATACATCTATAGTTAGCATAGAATGACATCCATGAGTCGGAACATACATTTTGATGAACATGATTGGAAGCAATATATCATTGTTGTTTTGTATCTCCATATCACAAGGTAAAAAGTTCAAATCTCTCACCCTGTGGTCAGTGGGGTGCCGTCCACCCACTTCCAGGTCCCCTCAGTAACAGAGTCATTCAGACCAATCCAGGCTTTCAGGTGGAGGTTGAAGAGAAATGTCTATTGTTGAGAAAGATAAAGATTATTTCACTCTTAATATATTTATAAAATATTGCAAACATATTAGTGTACTGATGAAAAGAGAGACTCTCTCTCTCTCTGTATCTCTCTCTCTCTCTCTCTCTCTCTCTCTCTCTCTCTCTCTCTCTCTCTCTGTATCTCTCTCTCTCTCTCTCTGTATCTCTCTCTCTCTCTCTCTGTATCTCTCTCTCTCTCTCTCTGTATCTATCTCTCTCTCTCTCTGTATCTCTCTCTCTCTCTCTCTGTATCTCTCTCTCGCTCTCTCTCTCGCTCTCTCTCTCTCTGTATCTCTCTCTCTCTCTCTCTGTATCTCTCTCTCAAATTCAAATTCAAATTCAAGCTGCTTTATTGGCATGAAAAACATTGTGTCAATATTGCCAAAGCAACAATGTATACAATATACATTGTAATACAATTAAAACAATGACAAATAATAATATAGAATGGCAGTAAATAATAATACAAAATTAAATATAAAAATAGTAACAATAAAATGGTAACAGTCAATAGTCGAATGTTATGTATGGTGTAATGCACCACTACCACCACCACCATCATTAAACTGCTATCATTACCATTACCACCCATACCATTACTATTTGGAATGATAAACAACAATAATAATACTAATAACAATAACAGTAAAAACAATAACAGTCATAATAAGTAAGTTACTGCTTACTATGCAGATGTTATTATTCAGTGTCCCTCAGGCTATGGCAGGCAAATATATATTTGGCTGCAAGAGGAGCCATTGCTCCTTCGCCCATGAGTATTTTTAGTTTTTCCTCTGGGTTTAATAAGTTAAAATTTGGAATAAATGTAGTCATTTCTGTGAATAATGAATCTCTTGGTGAGGAATATTTATCACAGTAAAGGAGAAAGTGCATCTCTGTTTCTACCTCCCCTGTCGTGCAGTGACCACATACACGCTCCTCTTTGGGTAGCCATGTCTTTTTATGTCTGCCGGTTTCTATTGCCAATCGGTGGTCACTCAGCCTGTACTTGGTAAGGATCTGTCTCTGCTTCGAATCTCTGACAGAGTAGAGATATTCAGCCAATTCATATTCTCTGTTTAGGGTCAGATAGCAATTTAGTCGGCTTTGGGATTTTGTTTCGTTTTTCCAATGTTGTAAATATGAGTCCTTTGATTGGTTCATGATTTTGTTTATTGGAATTCTTTGTTTTGAAGCAGTGCTGGTGTCAGCTTGGTTGGTTAGGTCCAACACCAGCTGACTGAGAGGGCTCGTTTCTGGGCTCAGCTCTTGGGTTTGAAGTGCTTTAAATTGCAGACTCGAATTTGGACTTGAATTTAGATGTAGCCAAAATTTTAATGATCTTTTCTGTATTTTCATTATTACTGGAAAGCGGCCCAATTCTGCCCTACATGCATTAGTTGGTGTATTTCTCTGGACTTGTAGGATTTTCCGACAGAATTCTGCATGTAGGGTTTCAATTGGATGTTTGTCCCACATTTTAAAGTCCAGTTTATTGAGTGGCCCCCAAACCTCACTTCCGTAAAGAGCTATTGGTAGGATTACACTGTCAAATATTTTGGTCCAAATTCTAATTGGGATGTTGATTTTGAATAATTTCATTTTTATTGCATACAATGCTCTGCGGGCTTTTTCTTTGAGTGCATTCACTGCCATATTAAAGTTTCCCGATGCAGATATGGTCAGACCAAGGTAGGTGTAATTTTTTGTGTGTTCAATTATGGTGTTGTTCAGGGTGAATTTATATTTGTGTTTCTGACATCTGTTTTGTTTTTGGAAAATCATGATTTTAGTTTTTGGGAAATTTACTGCCAGGGCCCAATTATGGCAATATTGCTCTAGAATATTAATGTTCTGTTGAAGACCTTCTTTGGTTGGTGATAGAAGTACCAAGTCATCAGCATATAGCAGGTATTTCACCTCTGTGTCAAATAGTGTGAGTCCTGGGGCTGGAGAATGGTCCAACATGTCTGCTAATTCATTGATATAAATGTTGAAAAGATTTGGACTCAAACTACAGCTTTGTCTCACACCTCGACATTGTGAAAAGAATTCTGTTCTTTGGTTTTTGATTTTTATTGCACACTTGTTTTCTGTGTACATACATTTTATTAAGTCATACACCTTACCACCAAGCCCACTTTGTAGAATTTTGTAGAATAGCCCTTCGTGCCAAATAGAATCAAATGCTTTTTTAAAGTCAATAAAGCAAGCAAAGATTTTGCCCTCTTTTTTTTGGTGGACGTGTTTATTAATTAGTGTGTGTAAGGTGTATATATGGTCAGTAGTGCGATGGTTAGGGAGAAAGCCAATTTGACATTTAGTTATTACATTTTTTTCTTGAAGAAAGGTTTGGATTCTTGAATTCAAAATGCTACAGAAAACCTTTCCCAAGTTACTGTTTACACAAATTCCCCTGTAATTATTGGGGTCTGATTTGTCTCCACTTTTGTGGATAGGGGAGATGAGCCCCTGGTTCCAGACATCAGGGAAGCAGCCAGAAGTTAAAACCATGTTGAACAATTTAAGCACAGCATTTTGCAACTCAGGTGTGCTGTTTTTCAGCATTTCATTTCTGATGTTGTCTAGACCACAAGCCTTCTTTGATTTAATAGATTTGAGCTTTTCATTTAGTTCTTGTTGGGTTATTGGGTAACCTAATGGATTTTGGTTATTTTTAATGACTGATTCAAGGATGTTCAATTTTTCTTTAATTTCTAATTGGTTCTGTTTTAAGTCTTTTTGTGGGATGTTTTTGTATAGATTATCAAAATAAGTTTTCCAAATTCCTACATCTTGTATGGCTAATTCTTGTGGCTTTGTTGTGCTTAAATTGTTCCACATGTCCCAGAACTGATTTTGGTCAATTGCGTTTTCAATTTCATCAAGTGTCTTGTTGGTATAATTCAGTTTCTTGCGTTTCAGTGTATGTTTATACTGTTTCAGAGTTTCAAAGTATTCATATCGTAGCTCTGGGTTGTTTTGCTGCTTATGTTTTTTGTTTGACATTTGTCTTAGGTGTTTTCTAATTGTTTTACATTCATTATCAAACCATTTGTCAGAAACATTTTGTTTTTTGTTTCTGATGTTGCATTTCTTTGGTTTTCTCAAATTTGCTTTCGATGCTGCTTTTTGGAATATGCAGTTGATGTTTAGAGTAGCCGAATTGACACCATCTTTATTGTTTTGGTATTGTGAGTTATTGAAAAACTGTATAGAGTTCATCATTTCTTTTGAGTTCAATGTTTCAATGAATCTCTCTGCACTGTTTGGAGCCCATCTGTATGATTGGTTTATGTTGAATAGTTTATTGGGCAGTTTTTTTGAATGAATATTGCCGGTTAATTTCTTCAAGAACACGTTGATCTGACTGTGATCTGACAATGGTGTCTGTGGTCTGACAGTGAATGCACTAATGGAGGAGGGGTCAATGTCCGTGATGGCATAATCGACTACACTTGTCCCAAGAGCTGAGCAGTAAGTAAACTGACCTAAAGAGTCCCCTCTGATTCTACCATTAAGCATGTACAGGCCTAAGGCTCGACAGAGATGCACTAACTCCTTCCCATTTTTGTTCAGTATTTGGTCAGGACTGTTTCTATTATTTATAATAGGGCTGCTGTACAAGGAGGGGTGACCAAATATGTGGTGGTTACCTCCCGCATCAGTGTAGTCAGGCTCAGAACCTGTTCTTGCATTGAAATCTCCACAAAGAAGCACTTTACCCTCTGCCTGAAATGTAATGATTTCTGTATGGAGATTGTCAAAAAACTGATCATCATAATATGGTGAATCTGAAGGAGGAGCATAAGCTGCACATATGTACACATCATTGTCACAATAGATTGTACCTTTGTTAAGTTTTAGCCAAATGTGACTGGTACCTTTTTTCATTTCATTCAGTGCCAAGTCCTGCTTATGCCAAATGATGATTCCACCTGAGTCTCGGCCCCGTTTAACATTTTTATGTTTGATTGATGGTAGTAAGCTTTCTCTATACCCTGAGGGACACTGAGTATCTATGTCTCCACGACACCATGTTTCCAGTAGGATTATGATGTCCTGTCCCTGGATGTTTTTAATAAATTCTGGATTTGTTGTTTTATAACCAAAATGTGAAGAGTAAAGTCCCTGGATATTCCAAGAGCTGATAGTTAATGATCTCATTTATAATAAGTGATATTCACTGGTTTGAGTAAAGTACATTGAAAACAATACAAAATAATATATATATATATATATACATATACATACATATATATATACATATACATACACACACACACACACACACACACACACACACACACACACACACACACACACACACACACACACACACACACATACATACATACATACATACATACATACATACATACATACATACATACATACATACATACATACATACATACATACACACACACACCATTATATATAAATATTATTATTATACCGGTGCCAATAAAAAATTAAGAATAGTTGTAAACAAATGAATAAGAATGGAATAAGACTGCATAAAAAATAAGTACAATGCAATCTGCAACCCTGTGTGTGTGTGTGTGCGCGTGCGTGTGTGTGCGTGCCCGTCTAGCCCAGTAGTCTGCATATTAGTTGCAGTAGTTGGCGCACCTCTCCTATCTCTGATTGTTCTAGGTGTCTTTTGCCAGAGGTTACCTCAGCATATGTAGGCTGATGATCTGAATGATACATGGTGTGGACTGCATCATGTGGTGTACTTCTCTGAAGGACAGTGTTCTGTCCGACCCTGGAGTAGTGGTCAGAGCTGTGTTGTGATGGGCCAGGTCCAGTAGAGATGTGTTGTGACGGGCCAGGTCCAGTAGAGCTGTGTTGTGATGGGCCAGGTGTAGTAGAGATGTGTTGTGATGGGCCAGGTCTAGTAGAGATGTGTTGTGATGGGCCTGGTCCAGTAGAGCTGTGTTCTGATGGGCCTGGTCCAGTAGAGCTGTGTTGTGATGGGCCTGGTCCAGTAGAGCTGTGTTGTGATGGGCCTGGTCTAGTAGAGCTGTGTTGTGAAGGCCCTGGTCTAGTAGAGCTGTGTTGTGATGGGCCGGGTCTAGTCGTGCTGTCCTGAGACGAGTCTGGTCTCGTAAATCTGTGTTGTGATGGGCCTGGTCTAGTAGAGCTGTGTTCTGATGGGCCTGGTCCAGTAGAGCTGTGTTGTGATGGGCCTGGTCCAGTAGAGCTGTGTTGTGATGGGCCTGGTCTAGTAGAGCTGTGTTGTGATGGGCCTGGTCTAGTAGAGCTGTGTTGTGTTGGGCCTGGTCTAGTCGTGTTGTCCTGATGCGGGTCTGGTCTCGTAAATCTGTGTTGTGATGGGCCTGGTCTAGTAGAGCTGTGTTGTGAAGGCCCTGGTCTCGTAAATCTGTGTTGTGTTGGGCCTGGTCTAGTAGAGCTGTGCTGTAATAAGCCGTGTCTTGCTCTTTTCTCCTGGGGATGGTGGAGGTACTGTTGTTTCAGAAGGTGGGGCGGGGGACCTCTGTTGCTGGGGTGATGGGTGTGTGGGTCCCTGCCAAGTGTTGCATCTTTTAGGTCCTTGGCAAAGGTTCTGACACTGTCCTGATCAAGATGTACATCATCGTATAAGTGTTGACATGTCAGAGTGGGGTGGTGAGCCGTTCTGACGTTGAGTAGTGAGGCACAGTCCACAGTGATCTGTTGATTTATTTTGTCGATCAACTGTCCTGGGAAGTCTTTTCTTGGTAGGAGGGTGGACACAACTATATTGGTTGTTGGGAACACAGCCTGTGCCCGTTCTGCCACTCTTCTCACTGCCCCAGATACATCTTCACCTTTGGCATGAAGGTCGTTTGTGCCAGTGTGGATGATGATGTTGTCGAGGGTGTCAATCCTGGTCTGACTGAGTAGCTGCATTGCACTGTCAGTTGTAGGACACCAGAACTTATACACCTGGTGTCTAGGGAATAATCTTTCCTGGACTAAGAACTTCCCATTTGAATCAATAAGGATTGCAGTTGTGGGTGACTGTCTGGCTGGAGCAGACTGGGAGGATGGTATTCTGACCTTGGCTGGAGCACACTGTGTTGGAGCAGACTGAGAGGCTGGTTGGCTGACCTGGGCTGGAGCAGACTGAGAGGCTGGTTGGCTGACCTGGGCTGGAGCAGACTGAGAGGCTGGTAGGTTGACTTGTGCTGGAGCACACTGTGCTGGAGCAGACTGGGAGGATGGTATTCTGACCTTGGCTGGAGCACACTGTGTTGGAGCAGACTGAGAGGCAGACTGAGAGGCTGGTAGGTTGACCTGGGCTGGAGCACACTGTGCTGGAGCAGACTGGGAGACTGGTATTCTGACCTGTGCTGGAGCAGACTGGGAGACTGGTATTCTGACCTGTGCTGGAGCAGACTGAGAGGCTGGTTGGCTGACCTGGGCTGGAGCAGACTGGTAGGCTGGTGCAGTGTCATCAGGCTGTGTGGTGGAGGCCATGCTGGTCTCGGGTTCTGCTTGTGTTATGCCAAGCTGGTGGACATGTTCTCCAGATGCAGAGGACATAATGACTCGCTGCTGGTTGAGGAGGTCAATGTACCTCTCTCTCTGCTCTAGCTGCTTTCTTGTTGTGCTCAGATGGTCTCTGAGGTCATCATTTGTCTGACTCAGTTTGTCCATTCTGCTTTCTAGTTTAGCAATAGATGCTCTGCTCTCCTCCTTGAACTGTTTCATCTCTTCTTTAAGTTTCTGGACAGTGTCCTCCTCTTGAAGCATGTTCTCTCGGAGTTCTATGACCTCTGCTTCAACTAGAGAGAGGGTGTTGTGGAAACGTTGCATAGCAGGTGTTCTTGGTGTTGTAGGCATGTCCTTGGCTCTGTCTGCTGCAGGTGAGGTAGGTAGAGGGACACTGAGGGCTTCTTGCTGGGTCACAGAGACCGCTGGGGCCTGCTTTTCACCGTCATCTCCCTCCTTGACTTTTTCCTCAGTTTCTGAGATGATTTCAGCTTCTGCTTTTAGGGTAGTAAACCTATTCTCAAAAGCCTGGAGGCTTGAATCATTGCCTTGTATCAATACAGTTCCATTATTATATACGTTTACTGTTTGATATGTGTTGCTATGGTCAGCTTCTTCAAAAATGCTGATCTGACATCCTTGGCTGATGCCTCTCTTTTTTGAAAAAGGGAAATGGTTGCAAATAACCCTTTTCCATATGTGCCCTCGTTTGGTATTAAAAATTAAATTTGCTCTTGTTTTGCAACTGGTAAGATCTGCAAACAGGCATTCATGGTTCTGTCCCATCAACAAACCTTTGAAACTTTTCTTAGCTTTCTCTGTTTTGATGTCTGGTGGGTAAACAACTTCCATAGCAACGCTGGTAATGTTGGCTGATGTTGCAATAGAAGTGTTGTTTCTTGTTTAATTGTCTTTTATGTCTTTAGAGGACTGCTTCACCTTGATGTCCCCTTTCCCCCTTTCCCTTTTCTTCTGTCCTTATTTTGTCCCACTTTGTCCCTTCTTCTCTTCTGTCAACTAGACACTCCTTGTTAGCTAGCTAGCTTCTTTTCAGGAGAGTCCTTAGCAACTGCCTAGCAACAGGTAAACAACTTAGCTAGCTAAGAAAACTGTATAATTGTATGAAAAATTGTTACTTTTTCAGAATCCTTTCTTCTTTGTTTGCTGCTTGTTTGGTCTCCTATTCTGTCTAGCAGTTTTCTTTTGTTTTTTTTCAATGTACTTTACTCTAAAAACCATATAAATCTCAATATTTTTAGGAGCTCATCTTTTCAGCTGCTGCTGCTTAATTTGGAACTCCGGAACTCTCTCTCTCTCAATTCAATTCAATTTCAATTCAAGGGGCTTTATTGGCATGGGAAACATGTGTTAACATTGCCAAAGCAAGTGAGGTAGATAATATACAAAAGTGAAATAAACAATAAAAATGAACAGTAAACATTACACATACAGAAGTTTCAAAACAATAAAGACATGACAAATGTCATATTATATATATGCAGTGTTGTAACAATGTACAAATGGTTAAAGCACACAAGTTAAAATAAAT